>NC_051159.1:36045769-36343967 GCF_013339745.2 Dermacentor silvarum | reverse complement strand
GTTATGTCCACAATGAGACAAACGTTCGAATTATGGGGGTGGACAGAAAGAGATTTTGTTTTAGTTCATTCAAAAAGTTTAGTAGCCACATGTTCGGAGGGGGAGGGCAGATGCGGGGGACGATATACATCGCAGTAACCCAGCTAAGAACAAACCCATGGTAGTATTTCCAAGCGGAAGGCGAGGCTCGCAGGAGAGGGGATGTCGCCCCCGTAAAAGTAAAACGGCGTATCGTATTGTAGTAGCCCATTTTTAGACTGATGAAATACTGCTATTCCACGACCTCTCCTGGCGTTCTTGTTAAAAACGTGTTCTGGTAATTCGGTAGACGAAACTGCGACAACATATCATGTTGAACATTTATCTCCGACAGTACAAATGCATCCACTAAGGCCAAGACGTCAGCAACATCGACAAGGAACTGATCCCAGTATTTTCTTATGCTTAGTATCTTATGTTAATGGAACGACTGAAAAAAGAAGGCCTATCGCAGCAGTTTTCGAAAATAGATCCCAATGAACCGAAGTCCGGGAGAGAAATATAGTTTATCGCCATGAGTTAAAGCATCTTATCGATGTCAGTGACGGATGCAATCCTGATTACAGGGGCCTCCGTCTTCCTTTCGTGCAAAGATCTTTGCATTCCTTACCCAGACAAACTTATAGTTGTTTTCTTGGCCTTTAGATCGAGTTTTCCAAAAAAGTTCCTTGGTAGCTTGGGTCAGGTTTTCATTGAGATACATAGCAGGTATGGTTTTTTTTCTGTGCCAAGGCAGGAAGCTTGCCACGAGCCGCCAGCCAAGAGTCCCGCAAAAACGGGGACGAAAATCTAATGAGCACGATAGGCGTTTTATCTTTTCTGGCAGGCAGACGGTGGATCGCAACTACGTCACGGGGTTCAAATCTAGTGTTTCTAGCTTCTGCGCAAGATCCGCGATAGTGTTCGCAAGTTTTCTCCCGGTGAAAGTGGAAGCCCTAGCGTCCAGGTTCGAGCTCCAGGTTCGACAGTCTGTTATACTACTCACAACCATTAATATCAGCCCGCAACTGAAGAATCTCAGTGGATTGGGCATTCACAGTCTCCGTCAGAGACACCACTTGAGTTTCTAGGCATTTCAAGGCCGAGTCAGACTCTTTTGTCTTTATCACAACTGTGTCATAGGCTGATGACAGAAACTGTACAGAATTTTGCAGTTCAACTACAGTCTCTTTCACTGACAGCACTTCATCTATTTTTGGTTTCATCGCCAAGAGCTCGTCGAGCTTTTCTCGGAGCGGCAGAAGAACAACCATCATGTCCATAATACCCCTTAGTTCTTCTCTGAGAGCATTTAATTCCTTTGCGAAAGAGCCAGGATCCCCAGCCACCGCCGTTCCTTCAGGATTATGGGCTGTCAATAAGCTGTTATCACTTGCAAGAGTTCTGCATTGCTTGCATTTCCAGGCCTCTCTTTTTGCCACGCACCCATTGATGTAAATGTATTTTCAGCCACTCCAGAACAGTTTTTGCCAAGGTGATAGCCTAGCTTGCAATCCAAACACGTCAGGAATCTGCCATCACCTGGCAGCTTCTCCAAACACGATTGACATCTGGTTCGGTCAGGCATGGTCACACACACAGAGGGAAAAAAATAAAAAATAAAATTGACAAGGCTGAATATACTGCTCGCTAAATACCTATCACATCAGCACAATGTTCAACACACATAAAAACAAAGTATACTTATAACATTAGCACAAGGTTCAACATAACTAGGCAGCAGTCGGCAGCAGTCGGCAGCTCTGGCAAACAACTATGCTCTCAGAATTAATGGCTCACCTGCCAAGACAATGAACGTGGCGATTAATACTCGGTGACTACTTCGCCACCGACTGCGGAGCACTCAATTGATTCGAAGCGTCTTTTATAGTCCGATAAAGGATCCAGGCGCCACGGTTCGGTGCGATGTCGAAGCTAGCAGCGGCCACTTTGGAGAGCAGCTTAGCGGGCAACAGGAACACCGCCTAAACCTTCCAGTTGAATACTCGGGCCATGCTTGGGACGAAGAATTGCGCAGCCGCAGAAGCTTGCTCCAGGTTATTTCACGGCGGCGAAAGCAGCACCTGCCAAGACAATGAACGTGGCGATTAGTACTCGGTGACTACTCGCCACCGACCGCATTAATAATAATATAATAAAATAATAATAATAATAATAATAATAATAATAATAATAATAATAATAATAATAAAATAATAATATAATAATAATAATAATAATAATAATAATAATAATGATTGTATATTATTATTATATAATATATTATTATATTATTATTACAAATAATCAGTTCGTACACGTAATTTTGTAAGGTCTGCGCAACCCTTCCGTGGGCTTGTATGGCTGTCAGGGAAATGCATTATGCATTTTCTGCAAATGCAAATGCATTACTCGCGACCAGCTTAACATTGATCCTTTAGTATTAGCTTGGATTAAAGACTTTCCAATCGAACCCAGTACGCAACTGCCAATAAACGCTTCCTCTGCTTTTTATCGGTTACATCAGGGGTCCCGCAGGGATCTGTCCTCGGGCCTCTGCTCTTCTAATTTATATTAACGACCTCCCTGACTGCGTGAAATCGTCTTCAATTAACCTATTTGCTGATGACTGCGTAATAATCATAAGATTAGTGACCCCGCCGATTCCACTAAACTGCAAGAAGACGAAACCTTAACATTTATCCATATGGTGCAATACATGGAACATGAAACTAAACGTAAATAAATGTAAATATATGCGCATATCACGCCGCATTAACAATACTGACACACGCATGCATTTTATCAATAGCGCTCCTCTCTGTCAAGTAATTGTTACAAGTATCTCGGCCTTTATATCACTCACCGTCTATCATGGCACAAGCATGTTGAATATATAACTTCTAACGCTAATCGCACGCTAGGCTATCTGCGCAGAAATTTCTACGCCGTTCCTGCATCTTTAAAACTGACGCTCTACAACACACTGTTCGATCAAAATTAGAATATGCTTCGGCCATCTGGGATCCCCCTCAAGTATCACTAACCTCTCCTCGAAGCCATTCAGAACGAACCGCGCGTCTCGCTTTATTCTATCTAATCACTCTCGTCAGGCTAGCGTTACACTCATGAAGCAAACCCTTAACCTACCTGATCTTTCAGTGCGTCGTGAATACAGTCGCCTCTGCTTTTCCACAAGATTTACCACAACTAGGGGCACAGCACCGATACTGCGATGGAACACTCACCCGTACTGTTGTTCCAGGTGTTCCTCTTGCTTGGCGCGGCTACGGATTTCTTGAGGACGGAGCCGTGCTGCACAAGTGCCGACAGGTCCGACGATTCCCGCCGATGCGCTTTTGGATGACCGCAATAACTTCACCTGGCCACTCGGATCATCGACACGTGACACCGCTATCAGCAAACTGGGCGCGCAATATAAGCCACTCTTCGGTGACCTTCCGCCGGGGCACAGCACCGATACTGCGATGGAACACTCACCCGTACTGTTGTTCCAGGTTGGTTATTTAGACCATTCTTACTGCTATGTCAGGAGCGACGATCGCTTCCTAATTGTGGTGTTGTGCCCCAGTAAATGGCCACTTGTATTGACTAAGTGTAGACAGAGTGTCGCAGTGTTTGTTTTTTGTGATATACTTTTGCTGCTCTCCGGAGATGTTGAGTCAAATCCCGGTTCTGATGCAGACAAGGTCCTAGCAACGGTCCTAACAACCGTTCAAGAATTGAGTCAGGCCAAGACGACATTCGGAAAGATCTTCATGCCTTAAAAAAACTGGCAAGCGTCTGGGACGTAGAGCTACGGCAGTTGGCAGCCCGACTTCGTGCACTCGAGGTCGACACCGAAACAATAAAAAAACATTCAATCTAATTCTTCATCTGTAGGGTCACCGGAGTCCGTTCTTTGCTTGACTGACAAACTTAAAACTATCGAATCGCGCTGTGATGACGCCGAGAATCGACTCCGGCGCACAAATCTGCTTTTCTTCGGTATACCAGATTTGCATGATGAAAATTGGTCGTCTGCGGAAAAAAAAGTGATAGAATTTTGCTCACAGAACCTTGGCATAAGTATGGAACCATCGCAAATCGAACGCTCGCATCGCCTTGGAAAGTACAACGCCGGCAAGTGCAGGCCAATTATCACTAATTCACACTTTTCAAGGACAAGCAGCGTATTTTAGAAAATGGGTTCAAGCTGAAAGGTAGCAACTTTGCAGTACGCGAGGATTTTCCCTGCAGACGCGAGTGTAGGAAGAAGAAGAATTTGCTTGACTTCGCGAAATCAAAAGGCATTGCATACAAACTGAACGGATAAACTGCGAATTGATAATAACACATACTTTTACGACGCCATATCATGCGCAGTTGTTCAATCTACGCGATAGCTAGGACGGAAGCAGACGGCAACTATTACCGGTCTTTCTCAACCACAGCGCCTGAAGGATGTGAGCCGCTACGTTTGTCTCTTGCCTATACTAACATACGTAGCATTCTATCAAAACAAGTTGAACTAAAATCGCATCTCGAAAACTGCGAGTGTGATATACTAGCTCTGACAGAAACTTGGCTTCATTCGGGTATTTCGGATCAAGAAGTTTTACCAGACACTAACGATTACGTTGTCTATCGCAAAGATCGCGAAGGTAAAAAAGGAGGTGGTGTTTGATTGCCGTTAAAAATCGCATAACATCATTTGTTGTAGATATTCCTAGCCCACTGGAGATCCTATGGGTCTGCATCACGTCATCATTTACTAATTCATTAATTGGCGTTGTTACAGACCACCTGACAGTTCTCCTTCTTTCATTTCCGATTTGCGCGCCATTCTCGATGCTATTTCAGAGAAGTATCCTAAATCCAATATATCCTAGCGGGTGATTTTAACTACCTGATATTAACTGGTCCTCTTCAATTTCCACCTCTCGCACCTCGAATGAATTCATTAAACTCGCCCTTGATTCTTCTTAGTACAGTTAGTCGACCAACCTACCCGAGGAACTCACATCCTCGATCTCATGCTCGTGTCAAATCCCCAGGTTACTAGTGCCGTTACTGTAATGATGGTTTCAGTGACACAAAATCTTGAACCTAACTATTATCATCCCATCATATTCACGAGCCGTTACTCCTAAGCGCATCTTAAATTATAAGAAAGCCGACTGCACTGCCATTAACACTGGTCTCGAAACGTTCTGCGATGCATACATACCATCTTTTTCCTCCCGTACACTCGAGGAAAACTGGACAGCTTTCAAGCACAAGCTATGGCACTAATGCATGCTCATTACCGCTAATTTCATTCCGACTTAACGTATCAAAGCCATGGTATCACAGATCTCTGAGAACTCTACAAAATAAAAAGAAGCGCTTGTTCAAGACAGCTAAGCGACTACACACTCCTGCTCTTGGTCGTAACAAAAATCCTGCGAAACCGCATATTGTCGCGCCGTTCGTAAAGCTAAGATTAAGTTCTTTTCTCATGATTTACAGTCCCTGATGACAACAATCCCAAAAAATTCTGGCGTGCTATTTCCCCGACCTCCACTCCGACTAACGTAGCACTACAAGATGGAAACGGAAATTTGTTGAAGAAGAAAAATGTGCGGATGTCTTAAACAAATATTGCACATCCGTATTCACGAAAGAAGACGCTCAAATATCCTACCATTACTGATGTCACTTACAGGTATATGAACCGCATTCAATTAACAGTCGAAGGAATCGCATCCGTAATAAAAAAACTTAAAGTATCCACAAGCTCTGGTATCGACGGAATCAACACTAAGATTCTCAAACTAACAATAATTCATTGCAGTTTAATCCTTTACCATATCTTTAATCATCATATCCACTGGTACACTTCCACATGATTGGAAAATTGGCAAGGTGATACACCATCTTCAAATCTGGAAATAAAAGTGATGTAAATAACTACCGCCCCATATCCCTCACTAGCATTCCTTGCAAAATACTAGAACACATAATTGCATCTAATATTGCCCAGCATTTAGAAAATAACCAGTACTTTTTCCCCAACAGCACGGTTTTAGGAAAGGTTTGTCTTGTGAAACCCAGCTACTAGAATTCACTCATGATCTATTTTCTAATATGGATGGTAACAAACACACACAGATTGATATATGTCGATTATTCTAAAGCATTTGATCGTGTAGCACATTGTCGTCTAATACTAAACTGCTTCCCTTAATCTCGATTCTCTACTATATCTTCTCCGAATATCATACGCGCTCATGGGTTACATCTCTTTATCATCACGCAAGCAGTTTACATGGGTTAATAACACCTCATCTCCATTTCTGACGTTACTTCTGGTGTTCCTCAGGGCAGCGTCCTGGGTCCTTTATTATTTTCTATTACATTATGACCTTCCATCTCATATATCATCAAACATCCGTTTGTTTGCCGACGATTGCATATTATACCGTGAAATTAAAACTCGGGCAGATCATCTGGTACTACAACAGGATCTTGACACAATTTCATTCTGGTGCTCGAAGTGGCAGATGACGGTTAACGCTGAGAAATGCAAACTAATGACGTTCAGCCGAAAGCAGTCAAACTCGACTTATACATACTCTCTTAACAATAAAACATTATTGGCAACGGACCACTACAAGTACCTTGGCATTAACTTCACTTCTAAACTATCCTGGGCAACACACATTGAAAAAATTACCGCTACAGCATCGCGCACACTCGGATACCTGAAACGTAATCTTCACGCTGCGCCATCTATAACACGAAAACTAGCATATCAGACATTTGTTCGTCCACAACTCGAATATGCATCCTCTATCTGGTCACCTCACTAATCATATCTAATCCACTTACTAGAGTCGGTGCAAAACCGCGCTGCACGTTTCATCACCGTGACTATACCCGCTACTCCAGTGTGACTAACATGAAGGCTTCGTTATCGTTACCATCCCTAGAATTACGCAGGAAGATAGCCATTCTATGTTTATTCCATAAAATAATCTACAGCGCGCACGTAAATACTTGCCACTATCAAAACCTCATCGCATATCCCGCAGGCTTCATAATCAGCATAGTTTTGTTCGTCTATTTGGCCGCACCCAAGCCTATAACGCATCTGCGCTAGCACGTGCCATCATTCAATGGAATGACCTTCCTGATGATGTAGTGTGTATTCATGATCACGCGGCATTTAGAAATAGAATACTAACCATGTATGACTGTGTTTGTTAACAATATGATATCTTGCAATCATGTTTATACATTATATAACGACAGCATGGTTGACCCGTTCAAAATGTATAATAACATACTAAGTGTCTTATATTAGTGTTACACCTATGTTATCTCTCACATTTTTCATTGTATAACACTTGATTTTTCAATTCCTTTTGTTGTGTGTCTTGTAAAAATTTATTGTATAGTCCCCCTCACATAATACCCTATGTGGAGCCTGTGAGGTTTTGTAAATAAAAAAATAATATAATAAACCCGGTATTAAAAGATAAACTTTTAACTCCTCCTTCTTACGTTCATCCCGCAGCGATCACATTCATAAAGTTTTGCCATCTTGTCGTACGAATGCGTTCTATCACTCTTTTTACCTCGCACCTGCAATGGTGCGAGGTAAAAACAGTGTGGATGCGATAGCAATCAGTGTGGATAACAGTGTGGATAGCAATCTTACATTAATTTTGGTAAAGATCACACTACAACAAAACCAGGCTTTATAAGTGTGAAAACTCCTATTCTATCATTGCCTTGAGGGCCTTCATTAATCCCGCCAAATTTGGCTGATCCAGTACTTCACTGGGAAGTTTAAAAACAGGTGGGGGATATAGTCCTGCTTTGTCCTTTTCCATAACGAGGTTTTTATCCCAGGAACTACATATCGGGGATGTCTTCGCAAAGCAATACTTTTATGGAAAGGTACTCGGAAATCATTGCACAGAACAGAAATAACGCATCACAATTGTCGAACGAAACAAAGACTAAATATCAGGCATTTCTAAATTCACGGTAATAATAATAATAATAATAATAATAATAAATAATAATAATAATAATAATAATAATAATTGCCAAACAGGTATACAGAGTTATCATCAGGCCTGTCTAAGCCAACAAGGCTTTTGGGGACATGGCCCTGCAGATTTGGCAAGCAAGGCAATACAAAAATAGGAGAACATTCTGATATCAAAAGAACGCTGTAAAGTGCGCGCGACACATTAATTTGGAAGCGCAAATCATTACACCAGAAAAAGAGTTCAAGCTTTACCCATAACAAAAACCTAAAACCTAACAAACAGACACACAAACTGCAAGATTCAACTCTTAAAAACAATTGCCACATAAACGTTATACATAAGTAAGAAGGTAAGGTACATATAGTGTGCATATGTAACAGATTTAAACTGAAGAATACGGATCATGTTTTGTCAGTAATCTTTTCGAAGTTACCGAGGAAAATATCCTCCGGTAAATTGTTAAATAGGTTAGGAACGTACACACATCGTCGTGCCTCACCATATTTCGTTGAGGAACAAGGCACAGGTGAAACGCAAACCCGAACGGAGCATGCGTGCAGGTTTATGCTCAACTTTGAAATCAGAGTCCGAAAAATGAAGTAGCGTACACCACACGTCTGAACAAAAACGAGCGAAGAAAGAAGGAAGAGACTTACGGCGTGCGGTAAATATATTTTCGGTGTAAGTAAAGGCGAGTTATACGCTACAATTGGAGCATGTTTTTAAAAGAGCGTCCACCCGCTCGGCCCACAGCGCAGAACAGAAGGCGAAAATTGTGATGCCGTACCTTAATATTCCTTACGCAAGAGCGTGCACAATTGTGTGTTTTTTTTGACAGAAAAGGGAATTATACTTTTACAGTGATAAAGTACCCAGGCAACACTTAGGAGTTTACTACATACGTACGCTAAAGAGGTTTCCCATGACAGGTTTGAGTCAAAGAATACACCCATGTACTTTATTGACTGCACATAATCTAAAGGAGTACAACTACATGGCGAACAAACCTTACTGTTCAAAAAATATGTTCATCTATCGACGTTGTCTCCAAGGGATTTCTGAAACAAATCAGCTTCGTTTTTTATGTTATTGATTACAAGACAATTTTTAGAAGAAAACCAATAAATTATGTTATAGACATTTTGTAGCAATGATGGCCGATTTATAGCATAAATGCTTTGCCAGCAGTACGGTGTCATCGGCTTATTGAAAAATTGCGCATTTTGAAACAGTGGCCGCAAGGTCATTCATAAAAATGTTAAAAAGTAGCGGGATGATAATAGACCCTTGAGGGACCCCGACTTTGATAGGCAAGATAGAGCTAGAGTGATTGCCTAATACCACTGTTTGCGATCGATTCGACAGATAACTTTTAAGGATGTCATAAAAAGGCCCCGGAAGCCCAGTAAACTTAATTTCTTCAACAGAATGTCGTGATTAACTGTCTCAAAGGCTTTACTAATATCCAGGAATAACGCAATGCTAAACAAATTTGTGGTCGAGCGCGGAATATATTTCATCAGAAAAGGATTCTAAAATAATGCAGTACCTTTACCAGCTACAAATCCAAACTGATGACAGGACAAAATCGAGAAATTGTCAATGAAGGAGAGCATTACTTCCAAGAGAAACTTTTCTAACACTTGGGACAGTATAGCAAAGTAGATATAGGCCTATAGTTTTCAATTACGTCCTTTTTTCCTCTTTGTGAAGCGGCTTGACTAAAGCAGTCTTTAGTTTTTCAGGGATAGAAGTATCGTCCAAAAACCGTTCAGCATAAAAAGAAGAATGCCTGACAGTACCTCAAAGTTTCTTTGGAGCATGCGCGCTCAAAGGCCGTCAAAACCGGGTGGTTTATTGTGTCTGAAACTGAAAATTATCCTACGTAGATCATGTTCGATAGCTTCGGCAGGAAGGCGGAAGCAGATACAGCTTTTTGGAGCGTACAGTCTAACGCATGCCCGTAAGCTGCTCCATCCGACGAACGAGCACAGTGACGGTTAAATTTATTAGCGGTTGTTGCGGGGTCATTCGAAAAGGTATCAGTAGCAGAGCTCCGATCTTCTTTACCTCGAAGGTGATTTATTAAAGACCATGTCTTTGCCGGGTTTTTGAAGGATAAGTTGAATTGTTATAAAAAATACTGTCGTTTTGATGATCTCATAAGGGCAACTACCTTGTTTATATCTGCTGTGTACTCTGCACGAAGCTTCCACAAGAACAACACGTATATAATATATAAAACAATAGCCTCGACGACCAGCTCAAGCTGATCCAGAGAGCAGAGAAGATGGCAAGAGCCAGCGGAGCCCTGGACTAGGGGCCCCGACCATTAGCGATGCCCCATTGGGGCAAGATAAAACTATCTTGGATTAAAGTTTATCTATCTATCTATCTGCACGAAGTGTTTTATTTTGAGGGGAACATTCGAACGTTTCCACAGCACATCTCTCTCCGCTATAGCATGAATTATGCTAGCATTTAACCAGTTATGATTCCTTCGGCGTTTCCTCGTTACAGTTCTTTTTGCCAAGTTTTCGAATTTTTGTATTTGTTGACAAAAGCAATCATAGACATGTGCAGCACCTTTGACTTCATTAACGCAGACCAATAATGCTCTAATTAGGTCATCCAGCTTGCGCTGGTCTATTATACAAATATGAACAAAAACGGTTAGGCGAGTCATCTGCGCAAGCATGTGTTGCCATTGGGACTGACGACGCAAAGCGGCAAGCTACAAAATAATGATCTGCCAAACGTTGAGTTATGACACATGAGTCTAAAGAATGGTTCGAAGTGCGAACCGCAATATTATCAATGCATGAACTGACTACATGTCCATTTACCAGCTCTGCTCTGGTTGAAATGTTTATAATATTTTCAATCCCCTGGGAGGCTAAAAGTGATAAGTAGTCCGCTACCACGCCCTTTGTGTGGCAAATAGCGTTCATGTTAGTCTCCAACTAGGCTTATGTCATCCACCGGGTTGATTCGTTGCAATAATGCTTCCAATTCTATTAAAAAGCGACTGACGCTATTTGATGGATGACTATAAAATGCGAATACAGATAACAGGAACCGCACCCGAGCCACTTCGATAGCAAGACATTCCGCAAAAGTGAATGATACATGAATGTGCGACACGTCATACACGCTTTTCACAAAAATAGCAATCCCACCTCCTCGCCGAAGCGGTCGTGTCACAAAGAGCGATTGATAACCGTGTAGAACAAACCTATCCAAGTCTGTTTCTGCGACATTAATTTCTGTAACAACAAACATATCCACAAAACTAAGTGTTGAAATGACAAGCATTTTAAATTCTTCCCAGTATCACCGTAAACTTCTAATGTTAAGATTAATAACTATAAAGTCGTCATTCGACTTGTGACTGCAGCTGTCACAGAACGACTGAAAATCAGGAAACTCGTGGCAGGTGCTTGCCATTATATTAGACAATCTTTTCAACGTCTGCTAGCGTGTTGATCCGAATCAGAGCTGAGGATTCATCTTTCTTTGTGAAAATCTTTGCGGCTTTGACCCAGGCGAACTTCTATCCTGTTTTTTTCGCAACTGTCCTTGCTCGCCAGAACAATTCTCAATTTTGCTTGGTTAGATTTTTATTGAAACATAATTTTGGCAGCTTATTAGAGCAATAGAGCTCCCGCAACTTGCCAGGAGCCTTGAACCATCCTTGCTTAGAGGTAACAGACGTAAAACGCACCAAGACTGTGGGAATCGAGTCGCGTTTTCCTTGTAGGTGATGAGCAGCTGCCACCTCTGATAGGGTGAAGTTCGCTAATCCCAGTTTTGCAGCGAGCTGCCCCAACGTCTGCTTCAAGTCTTCGTGTTATTCTTGTGGAAGGCTGTGAATTTCCAAATTAGCATTGCGGCTACATTGCTCGCTGTCATTTTGAACATCGTGCAGCCGCTGAAGCTGCTCTGCCTGCGTTTGCACTGTAGATGATAGAACGGCTATCTCAGATTCGTATTTTGCGTTTTGAGTCTTGCATTCGTTTAGCTGGGTGATAACAGAGTCGTATTTATGCGAGAGAAATGTCACCGCTTCCTCTAGATCGTCAACGGACTGAGCTACTTTCGAAAATTCTTCTTTGAGGCCTAGAAGTGTGTCCACTTTTTGGGCCAAGGACGGTAAGCAGAGAAGACTGTCTTTTATGACCTTGAGCTCAGCCACCAGTGACACTGCCGGGATCGCATTATCCGCTACATGGGTAGTATCAGACTGAGTAGTAGAACCAGCACGGCTTTTTGTAGTTCTACACGTTTTGCAAATCCAAGCCTCTCTTTTAGACATCCCCATCGTGGTGAACGTATCTTGGGCGAGGAAGATTGGCCTAAGTGATAGGAATGGCTACAGCTTGAACACGTCATTACCTTCCGTCAGTGGGTGGCTGTTTGTGACATATACAATGCAATTTTCATCATCATCGGACATTGTGACTTCCCCAATAAAGCAACAACAATGCACTCAACAACAAAATTGCAGTCGGCGGCGATACATCAAAAAAAATAATAATAATAAAGTCGCAACACTCTACCTGTTAAAAAACGAGGTGTCAGCGCTGGGCGAAGGTATCGCTGCCAACTACAAGGAATCCTGGGCGTCGGGGAAAATTTTATAGGTGCTCCTCTGCCAGCGTTTTCAGATGAAGTAGACGATTGCCGCTGAATCCAGCAACTAGCGACCAATTCCTGGTGTAGCGAAAAGATGGACCACTCCTGCGACGCTTTACGAGAATTCTGGAATCCAAGAGTAGCAGCAGGGTCAGAAGCTTGCAGAATCGACAAATCAGTAGCAGTGCAGCTCGAACACGTTCACGCGGCACATCTGTAATCTGTTAAAACGAGGTACGTGTCAGCGCTGGGCGGAGGTATCGCCGCCATATATAATAATAATAATAATAATAATAATAATAATAATAATAATAATAATAATAATAATAATAATATAATAATAATAATAATAATAATAATAATAATAATAATAATAATAAGCTAGCCTTCCCAGCGACGATTCTAAGGACACAATTTTTTTGAACAAGAAGCGATGGCATTCAAGCATGCCGCTTAACTTCCTTGCTGGCTCGGAGGCAACTGATTTTCTGAGGCACACAGAGACAGCAGCAATGCATCTCTATGTCAGTTGTGGCTGGATATAAAAGGAACAAAAGAACTTCAAAATTAAAGTATGCCGGCCGGCTGTGTGCGCTCCGATAGTGAATAGCCACTACTTAATATATAGTCAATGTCAAGCAGGTTTTAAAACAAGTAAAGCGCATTGAGGGCCAACTTGCGATGCTAAGTGCACTTACTTTTAATGGAGATACAGCTCACTTGCGACATCAATATAAGAAGGAGCTCGCATTAATCGTGACAGTGATACCAGGTCGGCCAACGAGTTCGCGGGTGCTTACACGCAGATAAGCATTGCATTAATTTATTTAGGGATAAGGCATAAAGGCCTCGAGGATCAAATAAAAAGTAATAAATCCAAAATGGGGTATAATAAATTAAGCAAGTGTTACACGTTTGTAAAACGTTAAGGTGAAAGCCTGAGCGTATACTTGGGCCACCTGACATCACGTGGTCACAGAGACGCGCTCGTGCACGGCTCGCGCGTTCGCCGTCGTCTTCTTCCGCAGGTTCTTCCCCTTATTTACTCACAGAAGCATCGACACGAGTGTTTTAAGGTCATTGTGCGATGAGGCATATAAGGCATTTCGCCTTAAAAGAAAAAAAAACTTTCGGAAAAAACATTAAACCTTTCTTGTTTCTCCAGCGCAAAAGAACAGCAGCAGCTGTGAAAAAGGACTTTATGAGTTTGTCACCTTCAGTACGCTGGCGCGGCGCTCAAAAATCTAAGGGGGAGGGTCGGGAGATCCGGACAGAAGCATCTTTGCGTACAAGAAGCTCCAAGGCCCTGCCTGCGTTTTTTTTTTTTACTCCTTTTGCATTCTTTTTAATACTTTTTTGCATTCTTTTGTACACACGGCTGTTAGCGTCCACTAGCTTTGGAGGCGCAGAACTTAAAAAACTCCCTACTTACTCCTATCTATGCTAATATTACTCGGCTACGTAATAAAGGGCCTCTAAAGACTCTACAGGAGCTACAAAGGCGCTTTTGAAGGATATCTGGTGGTCGCTTGCCAAATAACTCCCACGTGTTTCCAGGTATCCGATCAATCCCCATTAGCTTCGCCAACAGTCAACCATCTTAACTCACCGTGCTTGAATTAAGCGCTCTAAAGAAGATCCTGCATGTACGTCTTTGCCCGCGCTGACGCACTTAAAGTGGCGCCTTTTCTTTTGTTCTATTTGTGGACGGGTTAACCGAGGTTGTACCGGTTATTTCCAATCTCGACAAACATCTCTCCCTGCTTCGTTTTAACATACCACTCCTGCAGGCATGTACCATTACGCTAAATAAGGGTGTAAATGCTGTCTGCATGCGAAGCTTCCAGCGACACCAACTATAGGATGCTCGATAACCGAATCACATGGTCAGTGACAGCTAATTACGCAGGGTCCCGTAGCCCGCGGACATTAAAGAATTTGATTTCCTCCTTACCTGGGCCATCGCCAAACCGGTTTAATTTACTCCGAGCATTAGTTCATGACCGTGGGAAACGTCGCCCTATCGCTAAACGCCGACTGTCAGAGAGGACCGGTTCGCGTCATCATGAAGACGTCACTTCCAATCGCTCAAGCACCGGTTTGCTATTAGTCTTCCACCCTTCAGTTTCTCCGTCGTGGGAATTCTCGCCGCTGACGAGCACGTTCGGTTATGGCCCCGAACGAGATATCAAACACGGCTCCGATTAGTCGCAGACACCACTAACCGCCATCGTATCGTTTCCCTCCCGCTTATGTTATTTATCTACTCGGACGCCCGACCAACTGTGCACCGGATCCTTAATGTCAGTGCTCCCGCTGTGAGTCGAGCCGTCTGGCCAGTTTCTGCGGTTCCGCCACGAATAACTTTTTTTTTCGCCCGGCTAACAAGAAAACAACTTTCGGCTACCGTAAACAGGCGCGCGCGTATAATACAGGAACCGGCAAAAGAAGCGGGCTTCCGAGCAGCGTCTTTATTTGGCTTTACGTATACTACGAACTGTTCTTGTTTGGTTGTTTTGCGCCGTTCGCGATAGCTCTCAAAAGGGCGGCAGTTAAAAGGCATCGTTCCCGAAGTCTGCCAGAACAGGTCTCATTCGTAAGTCGAAGCACGCTCGTACTTGCTCCTGTGGGAACTGAACTCCGTGCACCGTGTCGCCGAGTTCGTGCGCGGCGGACTCTGGGACACGGCTCTGCCGTGGGACAAGCGCCTTTCGAAAAGGAGCCCGTCTCTTCTCTGAAGAGGCTGCGAGATAACAACACGAGATAATGAAACAAAAAAAAAAGGGGGGGGGGGGGCGGAGTAGGCGACAAAATGGCGTTACCACTAGGAAATCGAAAGGGTTTTATTTTTCTTATCTGGAAGAGCACGTACGTGAGTACTCAAGTGTGACCTTGTTATCATAATGATCACGAGCATAACCGACATAAAAGTAGGGAACAGAGGAATTAATTAATCCGACGCAGAAACAATTGTGGCGCGACGCCTTACTTGTCTGGCGCGGGTGTCCTTTTCGTGCGGGCATGCGCGCACTGTATTTAGTGAACGGAATTGCGCCCTCCGTTGTGCACTGCAAGATGACTCAACATACCTCGTCTGTCTGTCTGTCTGTCTGTCTGTCTGTCTGTCTGTCTGTCTGTCTGTCTGTCTGTCTGTCTGTCTGTCTGTCTGTCTGTATGTATGTATGTATGTATGTATGTATGTATGTATGTATGTATGTATGTATGTATGTATGTATGTATGTATGTATGTATGTATGTATGTATGACTTATTGCTTGTTTCTTTGCTTCTTTGTTGTTTTACTTTTGTTTGTTTGTTTCTTTGAGTAACCTCTAAAATGCTTGCTTGCTTAGTTGGCACAATATGTCACTGCGAAAAAAAACGGTAAGCACAACTCCTCAATACTGTTGTGTCTGGCGGTCCCTCGGGACAAAGGAGGCCGGCGCCGACTCAGACGCGCCAACCTGGCGCCCTTTCTCGCGGCCGAGAATTGTCACCTGGGACTGAGGGATTAGCAGTTGGTCTCCGGGCTACCTCATGCGTGGCTAAACGGCAGCGTCGCCCCTTGGTGCGGTCCCGTGAATTACCAGCGCCGCCCGAACCACGACGACGCTACGCCGACTGCTGCTTTCGAGACAGCCACCGCCCTACCTGGTTCCGCGAACTGACCGCTATGGAGAGGCGAATCTTGAAAGGGGCCCGTGTCTGGCAATCCCGGGGGAACGACATCAACGTTCGGTTCCCAAGGTGTCAACCGCAGCTTGTGTTCGGGGGCGACCTAACAAGATTGGAGGCGGAGCCCGGCAGGAAACGACGACACATCACGTGCGGGATATGGCCACCTGATCCAAGATGCTGACTGGCTAAAAGAACTACAGTGTATTCCCTCGTTGAGTGAAAGAGGGAAACGAAAGGGATAAAACAGGGGACTTGAGTGTTGTGAGGGACCCTTCACCATGTAGAGAGGCTTGAGGTTTTGACCATGTAGAGCACGCTTGACGATGTAGAGCACGCTCGACCATGTAGAACGCTCGGAGATGTAAACGCTACCACATGCAAAGATGTTAGCACGTAGACGGCTCCAATATCATGGAGCCCATCTTGTAATATACCATGTACAGTGTATATAAAACAGTTTTCTAATCTCCCTGGATATCTCCTCCTCTTGGCACCTGGCACGGCACCACACATGGAACCTTCGTGGACCCTCGGACATCGACCATTCGCAACAGTGGCTGGCAGCTTATGGGATCGGCCGGCGTTGGCTACATCGGTGTGGTGAGTGCTACGTGTTTGCTTCTCTTTTCGCCAGACTCATTAGCGCAGGTTACTAAGTCGGTAATGATGGTTTGGTGTTAGTGATTTCATCTCGCAGACCAAGAATATAGTGTCTCGTGGGCTAAGTTACTAAGGGGAAGAAACACAGGGTGCACTGTAAATACGGATAAGTTTGAAATCCAGGAACTCCTCAAAAGTTGTGAGCCGATGGGCATTTTGGTTGTCCCTGCGGTAGGCAAAAGTCAACAATTGGAGCTTTTACAGAATGAGGAAGTGAGTTGGGAGAAGGCCGGAGAGGCCAGGAAAATTGTTTCGCAAGCGAAGAGATGAAATTCTGCGATCTCCCGATGTGTTAGCGATAAGGACGGGCTTAGGGCCTGAGTTTGCGCTTCATGTCGCCAGAACTCTCTAGTACAAGTAGCTAGTTGCTAGGAGAGTAACTGTGTGTTTTCTGGCGGGCACCATTTTGGGAAATTCACCTTCTTTAAATAGCGAATTTTAGGAAGGGTGAATTTTGAAGGCAAACGAGATCGCTATGGAGAAATTCAGAGTGCAGGACCTCCTTCTAATTTGCGAGGAGTTAGGCATTTCGGTCGCCTCCGCAGAAAGGAAAGAAGCGGTTCTCGACGTCATGAAGGTAGAAGAGGTGACGGTCGAGGAAGCTGATGAGGCTTGGGAGACAATAGAGGAAAGAAAGCAAAAGGCAGAGGAGTGCAGGAGGCGCGAGCTTGAAGCTGTAGAGAAGAGCGAGAGGCGCGAGCGTGAAGAAGCAGAAAGGCGCAGGCACGATGCCGAAATTCGCGAGAGGCGCGAGCAGGAGGCAGCGCAACGGCACGCTCTTAGGATGAAAGAGCTTGAACGGGAAAATCAGATGCTCAGATGGCGGACAGCGCGACGCCAGCTCCACACTTTCGAGACAGACGAGGGTATTGTTAATTTCCTCGCCGGTTTTGAACGAGTGTGTGAGAAAGAGGGTGTCAGCCGGGACTTGTGGGCCGAGCGATTAGGAGCACTTCTCCCGTTTAGTGTCGCCGCGTGTTTTATGCATTGTTTGTCCGAGGAGAAAGCGCGCGACTACGACAGGGCTAAGAGGGCTTTGTACAGGCGCTTTGGTGTAGCATGGCAGGCCGACTTCGAAGGCCCGAAAGACAGTGAAAAAGCCGAGCCTGTCGAAGGTAACATTAGCACTGAGATGACTAGTGTAGAAAGCTCTGAAAAAGGTGTGATGCAAGTGGCACACACACAAAGCGAAGAGAGCGGCGGATTTCCCGCACCAGAAACGGAAGGCCCTTTAGGCCAAGTGTGTACGGTGGCGGCAATTTCGGCCAGCCTGCCAGGCAAGGTCACGCATTGCTTCTCGAATCGGTCGGAGCAAATGCTGAGGGAACCGGGAAAATCCATCTCCAGCAAGGGAGCTTTCAGGGCAAAAGCACGTGAGGAGACTCAGAGACTGATAGGCTTATTCCCTATTGAGCAGCGGTCACAGGACCATGGAACGATTCCAGAGGCAGCTGTAAGCAGTGATGAGTTAGACGTGTTAGTAGCCGGAAGCGAGGTGAATGCGGTCACCGAAGAGAGCGGTGGTTTTCCCGCCCTAGAACTCGTGGCCGATTGCGAAGGCCAAGATGGCAGTGACAGCGCTGAGAGGGCTGAGGTGCCCGTCGTTAACGGAAATAGTGACAAGCGCGAAGAAACACTTGTTTCGCCGTTTAGCGAGGCTGTTTTGGAAGCAAGGGCCGACTTCGAAGGCCAGCGAGAAGTTTTGCATGCTATCGACGGCAGTAATGGAGCTAGGCCAGTTGAAGATAGACTTGATGACGAGCTAACATGCTCAAAGATCAAATCTGGTTATGCTCTATTAGAACGGCAGTCGCACTGTGAAACCCAAAAGGGTAACGAAATTTCAAGTGCGTGTGCCGATGCCGCAGGCTCTGCGAAGCATGCCAAACGGAAAAGGCGTAAGCGCAGGACGACAAAGGCGAACGCGGTCGAGGCGCTTAGAGTCAAACCTGCGAAGCGCCAAGGCGACATTAGTAGATGCGCTAAGGTCACGATCCAGCCAGAGACGGCGAAAAAGCGACGGAGGGTAAACCCCAAGCTTAGGCGTTTGCTAAGATCGGGGATCGGCGTGACACACGTCGCGAAACGGAGAGTTTCCCGAAGACTCAGGCGTAGTGCCCGTCGCCTGACCGCAACGCGTAAAGCGCACTGTAGACAGAGGGATGGTAACTGTCGCCTAACCGCCACGCGTACAGCGCATTGTAAGCATAGGGACAAAGGGAAGCGTCCTGCAGTAGGCTGTTACAATGGCCGATCACTGGCGGGGGAAAAGAAGAGGGTCTGCCTCGCAGATAATGGGACAGTGCGCGCACGGGTTGGTCAATGCATCCCCCTCCCAGCACTTGGAAGCGGCTTTCCTAAAGTCGCCGCTACAAGGTGTGTCAGGCAAATCAGCGGCTTTTGCCTTCTTCGCGACAGCACCTTGCGAAATCCCCGGAATGCGCGACCCCCTCGAGTGCGTTTGAAAGAAAGGGGTGCGTTTGCGGCCCGAAAATAGAGAAAACAGGAAGACGGGTAGGATTTTTTCTTCTTTCGAATTCTGTCTGCCCGAGATTAGTTGAGTTTTGAAAGTTTGACAGGCGTAAAGAACGCCGTAGTTTTTTGTTATGTTGTTAACCTTTCCCGGCTCAGGTTAGACTCACGATTCAAAGGGGAGTGTGTACGTGGCGACAGATAAAGAATTGAATTGCAAACAGTGTCAGGGTTGCAAATAGTTTAGAAGGTCATGCGCAGGTTGCGCAAGTTGATGACCGGAGCTTTTGCATGAGTTTGTAATAAGTCGTAGATAGTTTGCCCACCTGTTTATTTGGCATTTTCGGTATTAGGTAATGATTATGTAGCTCTCTGGTGCTAAGTGTTACGAACTATGAATTACTGAAGGTCAGTTCTCCCTTCGCCTTCCTGATCTGTGGAAGCTCTGATTCATAATTACCTAGCTTCATTACATAAACCCAGTCGGTGTCTATTTGCGAAGACACATCATCGGAAGTTTTGGTACTTGTCCGGATCAACGAGCACCTTGTGTTTCAGCGTTTTCTTTAGATAGGGGGCAGTCAGATTTTTGGAATTGGTAAAGTCTGGCGATGAGAGTGGCTTGCAGTGGCGCTTGCAGCATTGTGTGTGGCTGACAAAGGTCGCTCCTTGGAGCTTGGAGCTTGTCATTTCTGCAGCCCAGTCTGAGTCCACCTATGAAGAGGCCTTTGGCGGGAAGATCATCATTCCTGGAAGCAGCGGCCCCATGGATTTGAGCGAAGCAGGCATCAAACCGGCCGAGCTGCATGAAACAACTCGACCTCCCGATGCATCATCTGGCGGCGGGGGTGCTGTTGTGTCTGGCGGTCCCTCGGGACAAAGGAGGCCGGCGCCGACTCAGACGCGCCAACCTGGCGCCCTTTCTCGCGGCCGAGAATTGTCACCTGGGACTGAGGGATTAGCAGTTGGTCTCCGGGCTACCTCATGCGTGGCTAAACGGCAGCGTCGCCCCTTGGTGCGGTCCCGTGAATTACCAGCGCCGCCCGAACCACGACGACGCTACGCCGACTGCTGCTTTTCGAGACAGCCACCGCCCTACCTGGTTCCGCGAACTGACCGCTATGGAGAGGCGAATCTTGAAAGGGGCCCGTGTCTGGCAATCCCGGGGGAACGACATCAACGTTCGGTTCCCAAGGTGTCAACCGCAGCTTGTGTTCGGGGGCGACCTAACAAGATTGGAGGCGGAGCCCGGCAGGAAACGACGACACATCACGTGCGGGATATGGCCACCTGATCCAAGATGCTGACTGGCTAAAAGAACTACAGTGTATTCCCTCGTTGAGTGAAAGAGGGAAACGAAAGGGATAAAACAGGGGACTTGAGTGTTGTGAGGGACCCTTCACCATGTAGAGAGGCTTGAGGTTTTGACCATGTAGAGCACGCTTGACGATGTAGAGCACGCTCGACCATGTAGAACGCTCGGAGATGTAAACGCTACCACATGCAAAGATGTTAGCACGTAGACGGCTCCAATATCATGGAGCCCATCTTGTAATATACCATGTACAGTGTATATAAAACAGTTTTCTAATCTCCCTGGATATCTCCTCCTCTTGGCACCTGGCACGGCACCACACATGGAACCTTCGTGGACCCTCGGACATCGACCATTCGCAACAATACATAGCATTTCGTCACCATCAAGCCTGGCTGCTCTTCTTTGTAATTTTTATGCTATTCTGATTTATTATTGCGCAGTGCATATAACCAGTGGACAATTTCGAGCTACAGAATGAGTGCCAATGGAAGGGAAGCGCAGTCGAGGACGGCAGGCAGAAAATTGGGTGGGGTAAATAGGCTGCTCCTGCTGCTTCTGCTGCTGCTGATGATGATGATGATGATTATGATGATTTATTACTTTATTTTCAATGAGCCCACAAGGCGATAGAGAAACAGCAGTGTTAATTAGGCACAGTTACGCTAAGCAATTGACGTTGAAGTTTCAGGCACGCCCACACCACTTAATATTGCAAACGTTTCTGCAGACGATGCATATATTGTACGTCGGGCTGCATTGTGGTGCATAAATTAGCAAAAGAACATTGAGTGCCATGCCTCTAGTTTAGTAAACTATCACGGAGCTTCTCTCTTGAGCTATACCTGAAGCACGAACTCCATCTTTCCATCTCGATTGACGTGTTCGGTGGCCATTAGCCTCAGAAAAATCATGCGCAGACAAAATTATTAGGTTATCTTCATTACCTTATTAGCTAAGCTTATACAGTTATGGTCAGTGAACGCCGTAGCTTTGTTAACGCTACACAGTGGAAAGTTTCTCAATCTTGCACTTTCTGTAGGATTAAGCGTGGTTGTGAAGCGCAAAATTCGACTGCACAATTTTGTTGCTTACGTCCAGGTTCTAGAAATGCGTGATCGACAGTTAACATATATCGACACGACAGAGAAACATTGAGTTATGCCAGGCCAATACAAAATACTTACCCGATACCCCGTGAAACAGTCTTAACGTGACCAAGAGATGTTCTTGGTATTTTAGAATAGACACGTTAACGTACGTAGGTACGCACATACATACATACATACATACATACATACATACATACATACATACATACATACATACATACATACATACATACATACATACATACATACATACATACATACATACATACATACATACATACATACATACATGCATACGTTGCCTATTTATACACCGTCATTTTCACCGGCGAAACATACAAATGAACTTCTTATCCTAATGCTTATCGACAATATGGCTGATCTGCAAGAACTCTTTAACCATTATGTTACCCTGAGACGTCAACTTTTTTTCTTTTTTGTTGTTTATTGGGTCTGTTTATTGAGATCATGGCGCCTGTATGTGATGCCACAGTTTATCAATCTATCTGTCTACCTTTTTATTACTCTTGGCTAAGCCGTTACCTGCACCGCATGAGCCACGAACTAAATAACTTCGAAACGTAATACCATATCACTAAGCATGATGTAAAGAATGGCTTATCAGTACTCCCGTTGTACTGAAACAGAAGAACGAACCCAGCCAGCCTGATATCCGCAAATAAGAAGAACGGCCTCGCCCCTTAGCTTCGCGTTCTTCAATCGCGTAGTTAATGGGAATCTCCATGATCAACCCTGCCGACGAACATCTCAAGGAGCGCGACAACTTCCAGAATTTCACACAGCGTGAGAACCGTCAATAACAGCTTCCTCTAACCAATGACTGTAATATAAACTGCAAAATACAAGCAATTCGAGGCAAATAATTCACCTTAACTTACTAACCACGTCAAGGAGACGCTTACTTCGGCACTTCGTGTCTGCTATACTTATTCGGGCGCATACTTAAAGTATAAACCACATGCAAGCGATCTTGCGCGCGTCAGCGACAAGCGACGCGATGGAGATGGCTGTCGCGTTCGCTCGTCGCCTACAAGTCGTACCGCAAGCGAGCAACGACATTGAGCGACGTCTCCCCGGTGCTGCCGTTATGAGGGCAGCAAATACGCGCCGAAACTGGCGTGACGCGTGCTTTATTAATTTAAGTTGATGTGCTTTACTGTAACGAGCCGCATAAATATCTCTAAAGGTCTTGCGCTAGGTTCTTATCCTTGCACGTATCAAAAGTTAGTCGTTTGCGCGTTCAGTGCGACAATCGGTAGTACTTGACTGATGTACATCCTGTTCCGGCTTCGCGCTATTGGCTAGTTGCTCATAGCACTTCCGGGCGACGAGCGACGAATTCTAGATTTTCAGAACCTAGCGATCGAGCGACAAGAACTAGCGATATGTTCGCGCGACGGCCCGATTCGTCGCTCGAAGCCGTCGCTCGTTGCCGTCGCGCACAAAATCGCTCTCATGCGGTTTGGGCTTAAAAAAAGAAGAACAAGCAAATATATCGAGTCAGCAATTCACATTTGCAAGCGCGAAAGACACATGTATGCTGCCTTTTTGTATCCAACACAAACAGAAAAAAACAAGAAGTGGCATCTGCAAAAAAAAAAAACATGAAAAAAAAAGAAATGGAAAATGGAAAAGCCAGGACCGCGTGGGAACATGGCAGCGCCCGTTCCACTTGCTTCACCGCGTGTTTATCGTAATACCCGCGCCCCACACTGTGCGTTAAGCTCTCTGGTGTCAACAGAGGATTGTTCTCCGCTAGAACAAAGTATGAGTGATAAAACACGCCTGAGTTTGCGACTGAGTTTGGACGCTGGGCGTCCGTAATTAAGCGTAGTGAGGAAGCTTCGCCATCAGAACGGCGGGACAGTAAAAATGTTACTTGTACATGTTTATCTCTTCTTAAAGCAGCCGGAAGCAAAAGAGCACTACAGGATCAACTGTGCCTCGTTCGGTAGTATTACTTTGTGTGTGTGTGTGTGTGTGTGTGTGTTTCTTTTTTTTTTTCGTGTTGCAATGTGAATGAGCGGAAAGGTTTTACTGTGATCTTTTTGTCGCAAGTTATGGGTACGCAGAGTGACACGCGCGTACAAACATGCACAGAGAGAGGGAGAGTATGTTTTTTTGACAATGTCAAAGAGAGCACATTACTTTTTCACACTAGGGCTAAGTGGACTCAATTCTAAAGGCACATGTTTGATTACGCAAATGATATTTTTCGCAGTTCTAGAAGGCCAGGAAAATGACGGGACATATTTAATAAAATGTAATTGCGTTCGGCCTCAGGTGAAAGAGGCGACCATTGCAATTCAAGAAACATTTAGATATAAAGGTCGTCACGGGTTATATATTCATATGCGAAAGGCATATAGATAAGCAAAGGGAGGCCGGAGGAGTGATTGGTAGCAGTCATAAAATAGATCTGTCAGGGCATGAAGGGAATTTATGCACGTCACATAAATTTCCTTTTACGGCAAGGTGAAACATAGATCCACCAAAAAAATAGAGCGCAGGCTCTAAACGTCTATCTTAATAAAGAAATCCAGGGCGTATTGGAATCTAAAATCAACCAAGCAGAACTTCATAAATGATAAAGGTAAGAACGTGAAGGGTGTCTGTCTGTCTGTCTCTGTCTGTCTCTGTCTGTCTGTGTGTGTCTGTCTGCATGTGTCTGTCTGTGTCTGTCTGCATGTGTCTGTCTGTGACTGTCTGTGTCTGTGTGTCGGTCTGTCTGTGTCTGTCTGTCTGTGTCTGTCTCTCTCTGTCTGTGTCTGTCTGTCTGTGTGTCTGTCTGTCTGTCTGTCTGTCTGTGTCTGTCTGTGTGGGAGAACCCAATCGAGGACAAAGCCGTTAGTTGGAAAACGCACACAAACATTTATTAAAACTGGAACGAAAAGTAACCCATAAAACAAACACTCAAAAAGACTATCACAGCACGAAACGCACTTATGGCTAGGATGATATTAATAACAGTCAAGTTCGGGCAAGCAGCGGGTGTGTGTGCGCACTATAGTCTCGACGCGGCGAAACGGAGATGAGACGACGAGAGAAGCGGTGTAGTTCTCAGCAAAAGATCGCTGTGTTTGACCGGCTACTAGAGCGTGGTAACTCTGGCTTGGAGGGAGAAGACAGACGGCTCGGCAGCACGGGCAGACGGCGGCGGTGTTCTGGCCGGGCAGCTGGTCGTGGAACTCGGGCCCGTAGCCCGACAGCTCACGTTCTGCCCACGGGCGCAGACGCTCACCGGCCTCGGGCAGCAGCAGTTGACGATCGGGCAGAGTAGCGATGCCCAGGAAGGCAGGCGGCTTGGCAGCACGGGCAGACGGTGGTGGCGTTCTGGCCGGGCAGCTGGTTGTGGAACTCGGACCCATAGCCCCAGCTCACGTTCTGCCCACGGGCCCAGACGCTCACCGGCCTCGTTCAGCAGTTCCCGAACAGCTGGAGTGACGACGCCCAGGAACGGGTTGGCAGGAGGCCCCGGTCGGGTGAAGTCCTGGTGGCTCGGGTCCGGAACCCGACGGCCCGTCTTCAACCCACGGTCCGGTGGCCGACCTTCTCCTGGTGCCGCTTCCGGAACTCTCTCCCTTCTTCTGCCAGCGCGGCTCGTTTTTCTACCACTCTGGACGATTTGTCGTTTCCTCATTGGCTGCTTGAGGTTTCGTGTTGTCTTGCGATAGGATGTCTTTCTTTTGTTGGTTTTCTTCTTGTGGCGCGTGTTCACGTGCACTTCGACGTTGTCGTCTTTAGCCAACACGGAATTCGCCTCGGCGCGCGCTCTCCTTGTCGTCTGCTTCTTGTCTCAATCCACCGCACCTTGTCGCGCACCACACATATCACACTATCCTACAGTCTCCTACCACCGAACCGTGTCGCGCAATACACATCACACTTTCTTTGTAGTCAAAATGACCAGAAATGTGCATGTCCAGCCTGAATCATGCGGCTTCGTTCGCCGTTGGACGACGAAGTGGTTAACTGGGAGACGCCGCTCCCACTGCTACAACAATAGAGGTGCAGTCGGCAGAACGCCGACGCGACGTGACTACTTCAGTAGAAACCGGCCCGAAGAAGAGAAACTGCCCTCCAAGTCTAGATGGCACCGAGGACACTGTGCTGTACTCCTGCTCAAACGATGACGCTTCAGGTGAAGAAGGCTTCAAGAAAGTGGTACACCGGAAGGCCAAGAGAAGAAACATCAGTGGACGGTCTACGTCAAGTAAGTCAACTGTCATGCCCCAGCGATATCCATCGGCGCACACAATTGTCTTTGGGCCTGACACACCTGCGGACAAACTTAACTACCTTGATTGACCAGCCACTTCCGTTTATCTTGAGGCTATTGTCCCAGGAGAGATTACGGATATCAGAATTAATAACCGAAAGAACATCCTAGCTATTAATGTCTACCACCGAAGCGCAATCGATGCTTTGAATGACAATAAAGCTCCTGGGCAACATTAATGTCCACTAAATCATTCCGCAGGACAATGAAACTACCGCTGATGTTGTTTATTACATTGACGCATCGATTTTCAACAGCGACTTCCCAATTTCAATCAAAACTGTTACCGATGGTGTTGCCTTGCTGCAAACTCGGCGCCTTGGCAACTCTAGCTGTATAAAGATCGCCATTAAAGGTGACCGCCTATCATCACACGTAATGGTCGGCCATTTTCGGCATGTGGCATGACCTTTCGTACCCAAATCACTTCAGTGCAGAATATGTCAAGGGATTGGACGCGTGAACTCTGTCTGCCGAAATTCAACGGTATGCCCATGATGTCCTGAAAAACACGACACTGACACTTGCCGTTCAACAGAGCTCAAGTGCCCAGATTGTCAAGGTTTGCATGCTGCATCTTCAAAAGAGTCTCCACGTTAAAGAAATAGCAGGAACTCTTGAGCAAGATAGTCAGAGAAGGACACAGAGGCACTTCTACTGCAATAAGGCGACAACATTCCCGGAAACGAAAGTCTGGGAAATCCTCTTCCGGCTGAACGGAGATGTCTCCTCCGGCAACGGTGCCTCCTCCTCCATCTGCATCTAATAAGACCGCGAATGTCAATGAAACAAGCGGCAGTGCTATTGCGGCTTCATAAAGTGAAATGCGGCCAGCGCTTCCGAAGAAATGCGAAATATCAGAGCCACACCGCATGAATTGCCAAGTAAACTCCACTGTCGCTGCAGCTGACAAGGATTCGCAAGTGATTGTTATGCTAAAGTGTGTCACAAATGTCATGCGCCTACTACTGACAAATGTGGACACTCCAGCTGCTGCTAGGGTACAAAACAAAAGTCGCAGTTCCGCCCGATAGGCGAAGCATTGATTGCAATAACCTAGGATTACCACGATGTACTTCCACATGGGGCACTATTGCAGAGGCACGCGCATGCCCAGCTCGAGTTTACCTGCAACATGAGCCAATGCGAGGGCATTTAGGGCTACTAACTAGGCGTAGGAATCATCCACTGACAAATGTCATAAGTATACGGCCTGACGCCACCTACTCAGAAGCAGTATTGTCGCAACGGGATCTACGGCCGTCGGACTTCGCACCGCATGGCATACCGGAAGCTCCACTCTGGACGATGGCAAAGCCGACGGTGAAAATCTCAATCTCCGGAATAACGAAAAAGTCGAAAATACCGCTTGCGGGTCTCAAACATTTCGCGTCATCCTACATTGCTTACATGTACGGATATACCGAACATGTTTTTGCAGATGGTTCTGTTACACGGACCTCTTCCGCGGCAGCTTACACGTTACCTGCAATGGGGATTACGCAGCGGTTCAAGATAGGACACAAAACATCGCCTACAGCAGCTGAGTTGACCGGCGTTCGAGAAGCAGTCCGCTGCATACTGCAACAAAACCTCGCTAACTGGACAGTGTTGTGCGACTCAAAACCGGTGCTGCAACTCATAAGCAATTATATGAATCCCAGAAGCGCATATACTCCTCTAATCTACGACATCATGGCTCTGCTTATTGAGGCGTCTCAATCCGGACATACCATTACGCTGCAGTGAATTCCCAGCCACTATGGAATAGCCGGAAATGAGCAGGTTGACGCCGAAGCAAAAATGGTGCACACTGACGGGAAGATTACAAAACTTCCCTTTTGCCGTTATGACATCAACCCATTGCTACAGAACTCCATCAAAACGTCTATGGAGTGACAATGGGACAACCCCGAACATCGGCAAGAGCGCCTCTATAGACTTGACGCCGGTTTGCGATTCCGACTTCCACTTCGGATGCGGAGAGGCCAGGAAACACTAATCCATTGATTACGGCTTTTTGTGGCGTACATTCGCAAATACATTCTTAAGATTGGACGAGAACGGGACCCTGATTGTAGCGTCAGTCACACTCCCGAGACAATAGACCACATACTTTGCGTGTGCCCTCAATATGCGACCGCGCGAAAGACACTAAAGCGTAGTGTTGACTGTTTGGACTCCCGCCCCTTTTCGGAAGCAAAGGTCTTAGGCGCGTGGAGAAGAGTTGACCATGCCCAGCGCATCATAAGATCACTTTTGAACTTTATGTGTGAGACGGGCTTAGACGGTCGTCTCTAGGCCCTGTGCAGTGTGCAGTGTGCGAAATGTGTTTTTGCGATGAGTTTTTGTGTTGCACAACACTACTCCTGCGTGTAGTGTGTGAAAAGTGCACAACCGCGTATTGGACAACGTGTGTAAATAGTAGCTCATTGTATGATATCATAATCACCTGCCACCTACCTCTCCCTGTATCTCCCACTTCCCCCTACCCCAGTGAGGATTAGCAGGCTAGAGGCTCTCCAGGCCGACCTCTCCTCCCTTCTCTTCATTAAAATGTACTCCTCCTCCGCGATAGCAAATTAGTAGAGAGCTATACGAAGCAAGGATAGTAGTTTAATTAGCTGTATAAAGTTGTAAACATTCGCTTACTAACTAAATAGACAAGCACGGTGTCACGCACACACAGGTAAACCTGAACACATCTCGCTCGATGACCGCGGAAACTCGCTGTTAAAACGCCGGAGTGAGGAAGCGCGCCTGCAGCAGTGGACAAATTGACCTTGACACTGTCTCTCGTCTCGCTTCAACGCGAACTAAATGTCGAAAGCACGGCGCATACGAAGCTACAGGCACTCGGCGCATGCACTTTGTCCCCATCCCAGATCGCTTTGAAGATGAGGGCCGCGCGGGTGCGCACTTCTCCCACACCGCAATTGCTTTCAAGATACGGCGTCCGCGCGGCCGTGCTGTGAGCAGCAGCCGACGGAGCGAAATGCACCCCCCTCCCTCTCCGTCGCCTCGCCCCCGTGCCTCGCGCGTGCAAGACCGGGCGCTGCCGGCTTGCCTTCCTCCCTCGCGTGCAGAAATGCACTTGGAATGTCCACAGAATTGCTATCGCAATAAAAAGTTCCGCAGGTGTTACACTCTTGTACCACAACAAGGCGAAAGCCTGCTGCTCATTTGGTAATACATGAAGTTATACAATTAGGGCTAGACTTCTTGCAAGACATAACGAGCCGCAATGGGCAGTACACGTGTGGCACTGAGGCGACCTCCTGAACGGCACATATGAACACCTAACGTACACTCTAAGAAGAAAAGGAGGAAATGGGGTATTGAGGTTACTCCTTTAGGGGAGGAACTGATCTGCCACAACCATTCCTCCCTTTAGGGGGTAAGTGAGAGGGGATGAACTGTTACTCCCCATGCGGAGGACTAACAGTTGCTCTTTTCCGATGCTCCTCAAGGGAGTAACGGTTATTCTTTCCGGTGCTCCTCGAAGATGGAATTAATTAAATTAACCATTTATTCGCTAATAAAAAAATTACTGGGCGAAAAAAAAAACGCACTGGCAAGTAGGATTCGAACTCACGTCCTCT
Organism: Dermacentor silvarum; assembly: GCF_013339745.2. Lineage (NCBI taxonomy): Eukaryota > Metazoa > Arthropoda > Arachnida > Ixodida > Ixodidae > Dermacentor > Dermacentor silvarum. The sequence goes on along the minus strand of NC_051159.1, from coordinate 36,314,131 downwards.
CGCTTACAAGTCGGGTACCCTAACCACTTCACCATGGCAGCTCGGTTGACAAGTCAGGTTAACGAGTCGAGGTTAACCAGCTTAACCCAGGGGCGGCAATAACAGAAGAGACTCGGCATTTGGTGTATGCTATGCCGGGAGAGTATAACGTTGCGCATACTTACAAATCTAAGCGACTTCATAAAGAAACCTGCCCGATTATTCTTACGGTGATTTAAACTGAGACATTACGTGATCTTTGTGGGTATAGCGAGCGCAAACGGGGCACGCAAGACGACAGAGGACAATTTCTCTATCGCTTAGCGTGCCCCTTTTGAGCTACACATCGCTTCAGTTAAGTTTATAATTTCCTTGCAACGAAAGGCAATTAGTACCTAAGGCCAGTAGTACCTAAGGAGTTTAGGTACTACTGGCCAAGAAAATCTGGCAATCCATTTATGACTTGCGCGCTTAATGCGTATCGTTCACTTATGGTGTGCACGCACATGAAGTGCACGGCTCTTCAGATTCCACCTTTTAAATTTCAGGCAATTTTCTCACGAAGATGCAAAGTGCTGCTTTACATCTAGTTCAGATAGACAGTACACGAACTTCCAACTATTCATGATATATAGACAATACCGCGTTCGCCGCATCACTCCACGAGACGGACGAAAACAGCAAAGTGCATGGGGAGTAACTGTTGCAGTTCGTCCTCGCCGTTGCTCTCTTTCGGACCAGGGATCGTACACTTACTCTCCAAAATTTGCACACGCCACGCACACTCCTGCAGTTACTCCCTTGAGGGACGAAAGTGCCGTTTTTTGGACTAACTGTGCAGTTACTCCCGTTTTCTCCGGAATACTTCTTAGAGTGTAGTACCTAAATGCAGCATGTTAGTGCACACACTTGGCCACTAGGCCATACCTACTATAGGCCACACCATGCAGCGAGATGGCTGCGACGTGACGTGTGCAATCACGCACGCACTAGGCACGCCTTTAGTAAACGAGAACCGTGGCTTCAGGGAAGGAATGAAAGACTTTATTCAAAAGGAAAATGGGAATGGGTCATAGAGTCTTATGGGTGGGGCCCTCCGTCCAGGGCTCCACTGGCCTCCGCTGCCCGCTGGACTTGATCCAGAAGTGCTAGTTGCACTCCCAGGTCCGAACTGGCAAGCTGTTCCTCCCACTGCTCCGTAATAAGTATTGTATGATTGCCTAAACTAGAGTTCAGGTCTCTGGGCTTCCGCGCGCATCCCCATGAAACGTGGCAGAGTTTCGGCCTACCTCCGCACCACGGACATTTAGCCGGGTAAAGCGCTGGATGTATAGCGTGTAATTTTACAGATGCGGATATACGGCCGTCTGTATCCTTTTTAGGTCAGTCGCCTCATCTCCGCTGAGGGACTTGTGAGGCGTTCCATACTTTTGGCGTGTGAAACACTGGTGAGCAAGAATCTATCTGGCTAGAATTATAATGGGCGACGATCGGGGTCAGAGAGCGCCGCTCGGTTACTAAACTCGCGAGCTAACGTGTCCGCCTTCTCGTTACCCTCGAGCCCAGCGGGACCCGCCTTATGGCTGCGGGAGATATTCTACCGGCCATGAAGAGCCGGCAGGCTTCCTACGAGTCTGGTGATATTACGGATGACACGCCCATACGCTCCTGAAACTGTACAACTAGGGCTATAGCCGTGGCTTCTGCCTTCGTAGCCGAAGTGGTTCGCGGAAACATGCTTGTCTCGCACCCCGGAGGCTCGGGTTCAATTTCCACCCAGACCGAAATCTACCAATTTTTCTTTTCAAAGCCACTAACTTACTGTGTTTACAGGAGCCGCCCTGAGAAATGTGACGTCGATCCGAGCTCTTTTGCGGCGTCGGTCTCTTTTCGTCACAGCGCGTTTCGCGATGGTCCCCGCCGAGCGCACGCCAAGGGCACCGCCAACATAGACACCTAAATCTTTTGCCTTAATAAGTACTGGAAACGTTGGCTCCAGTGCTTGAAAACTTCGCATGGCATGAAAGCCACGCTGCCCTTCCGCAATAAAGTCAAGAAAGCTTCTTCTCTATTCCAGTGGAATGCCTGGTGCCTCAAATCCGGACTTTCAGATTTCATACCTTTTGTCCTTTAAAACCGCTTTCCCATCTTCATAATTTGGGAACCGAACGTTCAGAATACGATCCGCATATCTGGCTATGAGGCATTCGGGTCCTTTATGGCCCATACGCGCTCAATCCGCACGCCCGCTCCGCATGCATGCGGACTGGGGCGGAAGCCTGTCCGATCGTCTGGACGGGCGGACGCACTTTTCCATCCGCATGCCTGCTCGTCTCTCATTGGCTGGTACGAGGCGGACGGCGTAGGACGTCATCACGGCAAACATGGCGCTTGCTCGAAGCGAAGCGAAGCGGTGACGCGAGGCCTAGGCTACAGCCGCGTCAGAAACAGTCTATTTTGCTCGTTCTTGTGATTCTTACTAGAGTTATCCAGCACCCACGAAGATAGTCGTTGAAGGCAGCAAACCGGTGTACCCTCCCAGGCTTCATCAGTGCGGGCGATCGCCGACAGAATCAGACGGAGCGGAGGAAGTGTGTTGTGTTTGCGCGAGCGTCGGAAGAAATATTTCAAGCCGTCGACTTCGTGATTTCTTGTGCCGTGCTTCGCGTGTGAATTGCAAACGAGAAGGCCATCACATACCCGTGTGTTCTGAGTATACAACACATATTCAGGGCGTGGCGAAGTGAAAAGTGTCCGATCGGCACACAGCGTACGCGACTTGTATGTGTTCTGTGTATGCAGTTTGTTGCCGCGCAGTGGTAAACGCCAGTCCTTTACAACCTTTAGAAGTGATGACAAGATCAGTAGCGATAAGATTTGTTTCCTCGTTATCGCTGTCATTCCTCGTGTGCTATACTGCGCGAGCCGTTTTGCCGCCTGCGATGCGCCGTGGTTCGAGCTCTGTTGTTGCTGTTACGAAGTGTTCGCAAGCTACAAATCGGGGATATATATGTTCCGCAGTGGTACTAGGCGTAAATGTGCTCGTTTTATGTGATGTGCGTATGCTAAGAAGTGAACTGTGCATAAGTGTTGCCGATCGCGTTTTCTTACGTAGTACCCCGAAAGAGAAGCCCTATTACACCGACCTTTCTGCTTCGTACATGTGTCGTTTGTTGCAAAAGTTGTTACGGCACTTTTGAAGATGCTTCTATCGGTGAGGGTAATATAGGGAACATCATAATAGTTACATACGTCAAGACATACTGTGCTGTCCTGAAATGTGGATGCGCCTGAGCACTAATGCTGTGAATGCAAATTTCTAGCAGCCTTGATTTGTATCATGTAGGCAGTGTTGTGAATATCAGGTATTTCTAGATTGCACGAAGGAAATAGCTTTATATTTTGTGATGCAAGTGGCTTGCATACCCAAGAATGCTAACTGCTTGGTTTTTGCTGGTGACTAAGCGGAGTCTGTGAAGAAACCAGTGGTATTGTAGATGAATATGGTATGAATGAGTATTGGATACTTCCTTATGATTAAGTACAAATTTACGTTCCCTGACAAAAAGCAATATGCATGTAAAAAAAAAAATAAGACAACACAGGTGTGGTGATATATTCTGCTAGCAGCCAGCAGAACCGCATGCAAGAAATTTTGCCCAGAGTTCTTCCTCACTGGCTAGCTATGGTCACGTTAGTAATGCAGGCAGAATAAGCTAAACGAAAGTTTGCCGTTACTGTGTGCATCCACCCTATTTCGTTCTCTGGTTCGTGTCACCTGTTTTGGCACAAGCCTTCAGTTTAATGCAAACATTATTTATCACAGGGACCAGCATTATCTGACTAGGAAGTGCTATATTTTTTATCCTGTTGTTCGTTCTGCCCAAAGTCATTACCAAACAATGTGTGTAAACTGACTTGAGCCTGCAAAGTATGTCCATTAGGTGTTTTTCCGGTGCATTTTCATCTAGCTGTAAGTGTACTGCTACCTATTATTCGTGGATGTAGGATGTTGGACACTATGAGTGGCCATCTCGGTGATCTTTATTTTGCACAGGCCATGCTTCCACTCATTAACTGAACATTCTTCAGCTGTGCTGCCAGACTATGGAAAGAAGTGCCTCACCTCATCATTCTTAAGCATTTTCATGGCCACAGTGCATTGCACCTGAGAATTAAGCTGCTATCACAATAAAAAGGGTGCCTATTGGCTGTCATGAGAATATTCTAAACAGAAATTTCACAATTATGTCAGCACTAGATATGTGATTGAAGAGAGCCAATGAGAATGAATTGGTGGCAAAATTTTCCAAGTGACTCTGCCGGCAGAATATTTGCTCCCTATGTTATATTAGCCGCAATGTTTTGGTCAGTGTGCTGCATTTTTTTTTTGCACAAGTTTACTACCCTGGCAGATAAGATATTGTCAAACCATCAATTTTAGTCATACACATGGACATTTCTTTATTTTGTCATATTTTGGAAATGGTAGCCAAGCCCAGCATATATTAGCAACATCAGCTTAACGTATGCATGCAGTTGAGTTGCTGCATGTGAGAAATCATTGCGAAACTAATAGTTATTAATCCAGTAAAAAAAACTTATTCGTATTTACGTATTGATTGTGTAAATTGTGCTGTTCATTTTATGCACACAGTAACACGTAAACACAAATTGCATTGCGTTTACATGCATGCGTGTGAATAAAACAGCACAACTTCTAATATCAAGACCTGTCACTACAACTTGACCCCATGAAAGATGCTCTATATGGTACTCAGCTGGTCTTATTTAAATTTTATCACGTGATGCGGTTACATTTCTTACCTGTATGTAAACCAGTTTATGAACTGTATCTGCTGCATGTGAGAATGCATATTTTTGGCCAATGACAGTACCTGAGGCAGCAGCTTTTTATTTATCCTTTGCCATCACTTATTAGAGGAGTCTTGTTGATTATGCCGTCTAAACAACTCGTATAAAGTTCTGTGTTTAGTATACCAGCACTGAAATACTGAACACAGCTGCACTACTTTGCACACTAGTGAGATATTTCCACTGATCATCGTTCTGTCACATGTTGTTCTTCAATCATAAATGGTGACTGCATTTGGTGTCATGACTTCTAGGCTCATTTTCACTTGGGCCTTTCGATGAAGTGAAATCTATCCAACAGCGAATTTAGTGGAAAGCTACCACTGAACCAATAGCTCCAAGACGAATTCCTGCATGCTTTTATCCAATCAGATTGTGTGCGGAAACTATGTATGATACATCACTTCAGCTACACCAATAATCACACAGCTGAAGCTGCTACATATAGTTAAGGTCATTGATATAGGCAGATGTAGATGTACTTATGCAACTGTCACTCATCACTTGAAATGGGAATGACCCAAACCTTTGTGAGCTTATCGGATTGCAACCCGTATGACAGCACAAGGGGGAAATAAGCTGTACAATAGTGCCACCATCTCAGCTGGCTTGTCATGATGCTCTTGCCTGTTGGTTTCTTGTTTATATTTAATAGCCTTTCTATGTTATGAATTCACAGCTTTCATAACGGTTACTGCACTAATGAAGGCACTGCACACGTACCCCTACTGAAGGAGGTATCTGTACATGTAGAGCAGAGAGAATTTATGGGTAAGTAAAAAAATATACAGGTGTAAATACGTCAAACAAAGAACACATTAGAAGATATTCCACCGGCAATGTATGCACATTCAGAACATGCAATAAGTGCCATGTGAGAAAAATGGAGACGTATGGTGCCGAAAACCTGCTTGCCTTTTGAATATTGATGTGAATAAAAATTCCAGTCTACTTTTGTCTTCTGTGTCGGAGGGTAGAATGTCAAAGTAGAAGTGAAAAACGGGTGTTGTATGTAGCAGTCCATTATATGTATGCTACTCAAGTTGCACCAAACACAGCTATCAATTTGCAAAGCAATGGACAAGTGACCGTGTCAATGTCTGACGCACTAAAAATCTCTTGCACTGATCATTTTGAGCTCTAAATGTGAAATGCATGCTGTTTTCAGCTACAAATAGTGCATATATATATGCACCACAAAGAGCTGATGTGACAAAAAATTGTGTACACCTGAGTGTTATATTGCTTGTCGTGCAGTGCTATGGTGCATTTCATAGTGTCTTAGTTTACTTAATACACTTTCGAATTTACAGATTGCTTCACATGTTTACAGCTAAAAACCACAGAGGAAACCTCGGGAAACTACTTGCATTATGACTGAGAGGTCACAACACGAGTATTTGTGTGGTGTCCTTCCTGTTCAGTGATGTGGTTTTGCACTATAAATGTAAAATGTCACACCAGCAATCACCCTTACATTTCAAACGCATTTTTGAATGCTAGGCAGTTATGATGATAAGCACATTTTGCCAGCAAATCTGCACCACCTTAATTTAAGTGTGATGGAAAGGGATGTTTGTGCATAGCCAAGCTGTTCTCGCGTGCCTGGTGGCACCGTATAGTTCCAAGCGTAATAGTGAACAACTAGTAAAGAAATCGACTGATACTAAGCTGACCCATATGTAGGAGCATTAATTACCTAAGCCACACGCAAAGTTGCTTTCAGTGTACTGAAAAGCCACAGCTTTGATTTGTCAAGTTATTTTACTGCACAAACACACAGCGCTGCAATAAAGTCTGTACAATGGTGAGCAATGCAGCAAGCAATGAAAGATTACTTGTGATGTGCGGATTTGAATAGTACATGTGAATGCATACCCAATTCACCAGTATTGTTTTCTTCTGGAACGATTTTATGTTTTGTACAGAGGCTGAGCCACTGTGGCCTCCTGACTACAAATTTCAGTGATCTCTTTCACGGTGTTCATGGGGGTACCATTCATTTGGCTACTTGAATAGTGAATAGATAGATAATGGAGCGCACCAATCTTGCACTTTTAGGCAGAACACGTCGCGCATTATTCACAAAGCTGAACCAAAATAACTATTCGTTGGTTTGTTATGAAACTAAAAATTGGCAATAAATGTTTCCTCACTTTTTGTGCGGGCCTGTCTTCCACCATATCATTGTCATGTGCATGTTAAATTGTCATGTGCATGTTAAATTGCTTCAATTTATTGTCATGTGCATGTTAAAGCAGCTACTAATTAAGAAAGACAAAAACAAAACCACTTACTACATCAGATACCTTTTCACACCACGAGTGATCACTGAGCTCACTGCGAAGCTGTCATTTAATAATCTTGGTTTGCTGTCAAATAAAATACAGGTACTGGCCAACTGTTTGTTATGGTATGCATTTTTTTCATGGTACTGTTGGTACTATCATGGTACTGCTTAATTTTTGTGCACTTTGGTAATGTGTTTTACATTGTGTAAATGCTGAATTAGTATAAGTGCAGTATAATAGGTAATGAAAAGGCGGATGAGTTAGCCAGCAAAGGACATGATCACATAAAATTTATAAAAGTGTTTTTCACTAAAAGTGAGGCTTCAGCTTTGGCGAGCCGATATGTACTTAATGAACGGCATAGAAGATGGTCTTCAACTTCAGGTAATTGCAAGTTTTTGTTCTACATCAACACAGAACACTCCAATCAAGGCTACCACAATGTCTACCACGGCATCTGGAGACCTTGTTTCACCGGCTTCAACTGAATGTTGCATACATGAACAATCTCTTTTGCAATGGCCAGTCCACAAACCCATGTTGTGACAACTACATGTGGCACCGTGCAATCTCTAGAGCACATCTTGCTGGAGTGCCCAGCTTAAAGAGACGAGCGACATTGATATAAAATGAACATAGAAAAGCTCGACCAAGGCCCATTGACATGGGTGTTGGGTTCCTGGCTTTGCCCATCAAAACAGCACTAAGCCCTGGACTTATTGCTTTAATGTATTAAGGTTTGCTGTATATACTAAGGACTCATGCGCATCGTCTCATCAGGACTGTTATCTTAATTTCTTTTGCATTGGCCGTCTACCTTCATCACCTCGAACACTTACTCTACTGCTAACATGACACGAGCTGCATGTTTTTTTTGTTTTTTTTTCATTTCTCTTCTGCTTACCCTTTTCTACGGCCTTACTTCTTCGTCCCATTCGCTACAGAGTAGCATGTAGGCAAAAATATTCTTGCTGAACACTCTGAATTTTCAATAAAGAGCTTTCTCTCTCTCTCTAAATAGTAAAGGGGCAACAGATTGGCCACCCAGGCTGACAAGAAAGAATGTAATTATTTGATTTCACTCGAAATAAGTTGTCTTATCAGCAATATAAATTATTATTAGCTTTCAAATAAATATTCTGCTTGAAAACATCTCATGAGTATGTGTCTGCATAAGGTGACCACTATACGTACAGTCTGTTTCACACTTAAGGGAAAACTTGGAGCGCCCGTTTTCCCCCTAAGTGTGAAACGGACTACATATTGCTTTTATGCCTGTCGTAATGAATTGTACACTTGCTGTACACTTGCTGTACACTTGCTTCAATTCCTTGCTGCGTCAAGTTAACCACTTATGCACAACATTTTTACACACTGTGAGAACTTCATCCATGACTGAGCCCATCTAAGGTTTTATTTTGTTTAGAAAGCTTACAAGCAGCAAGTATTCAATTTCTGAGAGGCACGTTTTATGCCGCGCTTCGTCTTCGGTGGTTTTATATATGCAAAAAAAAAAAAAAGCATGAACAAGCAGATGCAAGCATTTGCTTGCACAGTCGTAAAACTGTATGACGAAACTTATTCTTTATTGGGCGAACCTATGCCCACAAACGCAAGTATTTACACTCGAAGCACAACGATAGCGGCGAACACACTCGGCGATCGTCGAAAATCTGATCAGCGGCGAAACGCGTCGGATTTTACGCATGAGTCATCGAAGGTTCCAGATTATTCCCTGGTGCCCGCTTGTCTTCCAGGAAGTTCTAGACAATTCGCATCCGTCATGCAATCACATTACGTGAGCGTCGGTGACAACAGACAACGGATAGAAGCATCGATAACGTTCGAGAAACTTCGGAAACATGCAGGCGCGTCCTGCGCCTAGCTATAACGTTTAACATTTGGTAGTCGGTGAAAAGCGGTCACCGGTGAAAGATAAACACGTACACGTGTCAATATCAGCAAAGTGTACTCGGAGCCTCAGACGCGTGCTGAATAGTAAAGAGGGGTGTCGTGTCGACTACGCAGCTGTATTCCGTGACAGTTGTGCGTGTGTTCTGTTTTCTTGCAAACTGTCACTAGGACTACAGAAACAGCGCCATCGCACCGAACACGGGGATATTGGTCGAATCGCTCGGCGATACTATCGCTTTCGCGTAACGTAGAACGCGGCACGTTGGATGATTCTAGAGGTTTTGCTCAACCAGCCAAGGCAGCGTGCACTAAAAGTGATAGTGCGAGAATACGTCCCATGTTGCGACATGAGGCGATTGCAATACATTTTTTAAAGGTGGCGCAGATAGGATGATTATGCGGTGTTTGGATGACGGCGCCAATACAATACATGCGGCTGCAGAACAGAATGTGACAGCCTAGAGTCGCATTTTCACCGTGACGCGGAAACTTGAAGTCGCATCTGCAAAAATATGCCAGTGTCGTCTGCTGTCAAAGGTAGTTGCCAACCTTAAACACTTTGCTCCGCCGAATGGTTGCCAGCTGTCAACAGACCGCGTCGTCCAATCGGAGTGCGCGTGCAATCCGCTCGTGCGGATCAGTCTAGTGCGGATGCAGCGAACGACGACTTTTTCCACACGATCCGCCTTTTGGCCTTCCGCCCTGGTCCGCAAGAGGGCGGAGGCGTGCGGAGCGGGCGTGCGGATTGAGCGCGTATGGGCCATTACGTGTGGTGATGTGAGCAAGGTCATTGTATATACTTGATGTGAACTGACGTACGTATTGCACCCAGTTCCGCCTCACGATGACAACCAGTATACATTTGTTTAATTGTAAAAACGAAGGAGCTTACATTCACTCTTGTCACTGTCTACATTATCTCTTCAAGTTGCTTCGACTCCAAATTACTGCGTGCCGTATTATCAGCGAAACCTGGTCCTCGATTCTCACCGGAGATTTTAGTGCTCACCATCCACTTTGGTTGAGTGTGAAGATGGAATTTAGGAGAAAGAGACTAGCACTGTTTGTCACGCAGCATGATCTCTACTGCCTTCACCATCACGCAACCGACAAAGGGCACAACATCATCTACCAGTGGATACCGGGTCACTGCGGAGTTTCGGGAAATCACAGTGCGGATGACGCTGCCCAATCGGCCCACGATGGTGCCCCTATTGTATCCATACCACTGTCGAGAACAGACGCAGCCACAAAACTTCGTTCCCTCGCACGCGAGCTTACGCAGACTCTGTGGAACACCAGTGACTTCAGCAACGCACGCCTCCACAGATTGGATCCATGTCTGCAACTCCGTCTTCCACCAGGGTTACCACGAGCGGAAGCAACACTTCTGTGCCGCCTGTGGCTCGGCGTGGCATTCACGAACGCCTATTCCTTCCGCATTGGAATGGCTGACAGCCCTGCTTGCGACAACTGTGGCCGCGAGGAGACAATCAAGCACCGACTCTGTGACTGTCCCCGCTACAATGTGGCAAGAAAAGTGCTCGCCACTGCGCTTGAAAAACTGGACAATCGCCCCCTCACAGAAGAAAAAGTTTTAGGACACTGGTGTAGACGGACTTCGGCACTCAAGGCCTTAAGGGCTCTGCTGAAGTTTTTAAGGGCTTGTGAATTGTGCGACCGGCTTTGAACGTTGTAGCGCGTAGGGTCGCGTTATTGCGCAAATTTTCTTACTTCAATGTTTTTTTCTTCTTCTATCATCTTTTATTCCCTTAGCCCCTTTCCCCAGTACAGGGTAGCAAGCCGGTATTCACACTGGCTAACCTCATTATCTTTCTTTCTCTCTCTCTCTCTCTACTGCCTCAATGATGGTCGTCCGATATATCTAGGAAGGCTTACACGAAGCAGTTGTCTAGAGTTGACCCTGGTCTCTCGGCATCTTGAAAGAAGCCTGCGATGATTCCCAGTCATCGAATCACATGGAAGTGACAATATTTCCGCATATCTGAGAATCAACGGACTATTTAAACATTCCTCTACGACCCTGCGACGAATTGACTGGTCGGCGTTCTAGTCACACATGGAGGAAGTAAGTCAGGTGGAGAACCATTAAAGTCTGGAACACGAAATTTAAAAAGCCATGCAAGAGGCTATGTGCACTTTCCAGCCTTTCCAGAAGTAAGAAGAACTTGAAGCTCAACAGCAGCCTCTACGAGCGATTCGCCGGCGTGCTGAAAGAAGATAGAGGCGCACAAAATCTATCCATGATCTGAGAAAAGCAAGGCGGACGCAAAAGACGATTCAGCGCCGAATTGATGTAATAAGATCTCAAAGATGGAATCGATTTTGTGAGTCGTTGGAACCACGTGTGCGCTTATCTGAGATATGGAGAACCGTGCGTGGACTTCGCGTATTACCGCAACAGCGTTTTCCTTTCAAATCTCTCGCTATGCACCAAGATGGAAGAGAGATTGAGATTGCTGAGGAATTTCGCTCAAGACTTGGCGGCTTGCAGCTTTGAATAGAGCTTACACCATATGTAACTCCTGTGTCTCGGGACTTCTGCACGGATGCAATTTCGGTGCAAGAGCTTGAAGCAGCGCTGGCGGCTTGCAGCGTTCTTCGTCACCAGGGCCTGACGACGTTACCTATGCGGTGCTCGGAAATCTTGGGTAGATAGACCGGCACGTGCTGCTAAACCGGTGCAATGGGTCTTGGTGCAACGGTTTGGTTTCACGTGAATGGAAAGGCAGCCGCTTGTTGCGCTTTTCAAGCCTGGTAAATCACCGATAGATTGGTCATCGTGCCGTCCCATCGCTCTGGCTAGTTGCATTGAAAAAAAATGGAAAGAATGGCTTTGACCCGTCTGCAATGGTACCTGGATAGTTACAACGTGTGCCCAGCTGGCTGGCTTCCGGCGTGGGCGCTCATCCATAGATAATGTCATCAATTTGGTCAGTTTGTTCAGCATCAAAAACATTTGGAACGACCCACTGCGGTGTTGTTTCTTGACATAGGAGGTGCCTACGGCAATGTAGCACAATATACGATTATAGACATTCTGACTAAGGTCAGAAGCAGTGGCCGTATTTTTCATTGGTTATGCAGTTATTTAGCCAACAGACATTTCTTCGGGATGACAGAGGATGGAGTCACTACTCGCTACCAAACATCAACCAAACATTCCGTGGATTGCCGCAAGGCGGGGGGGGGGGGGGGGGTGTTGAGCCTGGCACTATTCAGCCTAGTGCTCGTTGGCCTTGTCGGATACTTGCCCAACTCAGCGCAAGAATAGATCTATGCTGATGACATCTGCATCTGGGCGTCTGCTGTGAGACGACTGCTGGGAGGAGCAAGGCTACAAAAGGCAGTAACGTTAAGATGTTTGTACATGCGAAAACAGAATTTAGAGCAGTCTTCAGAAAGTGCGGCTACCAGTCGTACTACGTAGCCATCGAACTACATGCCTCCAGTGCGACTATCCTTGCCTTAATGGTTGGTGCGACCATCCTTGCCTACACAATCCTGAAATACACCTCACCATCTCAGGAATCACGAAGAAAGCTAGGATGCGATCGTTTGCCGGAAGCAGGCCACATTAGGATCTTTATATGAGTTACACAGTGGCTGCCTATATGTTTACACCGATGACTAAGTCACACCTGCAAGTCCCCCTGCCGCAGTAGTGAATCAAGCAAGATCCGTTAAAGTGCAACATCGCATGTAACATCAACGACAGCTGCTGAACTGGTAGCCCTCCGTGTGGCTCTTCATTTCATTCAGGAGGAACAACATCCCTGGTCAATCTTCTGTGATTCCAAGGCAGTCCTCCAGAGTTTACTCTCCGCACTACGTCGTGGATCACATGAGCAGCTCGTCGCAGAGATAAGACAAGTCCACCATCTACTATAATATATCATTGGTTGCCTAGTCACTGTGGCATACATGGAAGTGATCAAGCAGACGCAGCTGCCCGATCTGCGCGATGACAATGTCAACTGCGTTGCCATTCCTCATGCGAGAGCCGACGTAGCGGAAAAAGTTTCCGGGCTTGCGCGTAACCTAACATTGGTTCAGTGGAATCCATTCGATTTTACACGCACACACCTTCATATCCTGGACCCTAATTTATGGCACTGTAATGCATCCAACCTTGCACGGCGTGACTGCACCCTTTTAGCCGGTTTGTGACTTGGGGTAGCCTTTTCAGATCCGTGCTCATTTCTGTTCGCAATGGTCAATTTTTTCAATTTCAAACTGCAAAATTAGAGTGAGGAGAAGTTTGAGTGATGAGGACAAAGGTGCTTAAGTCCCCGATCTGATTACGAGTATTTTAATGGCGACGAAGGAGGTCGGGCCACCGAGCCCTTGTGAAAAGCCTCAGACGCAATGTGCCTGTCGATGGGATAACTTAAAAACTCAAAGAGAGACCCTGCTGTCACTGACAATACCGAAAAAAAAGAAAGAAAAAAAAAACTGCTTCAATGATGCAGAAGCTCCGATTACCGAAGTTGCTAGAGGCACTGTGCAGGATTTCTCAAGTTCACCTCTAAAGCCTGTTTGACCGAGCAGTATATGGTTTTGTATCAGACTGTCCTTCTTCAAGCTCAGACACCAAAAAGTAACGAACTTAAAGTCAAGAACTTCGGGAGAATGGCGCGAATGTTTTGAGCATCCTTGACTTTAAAATAAAGAAAGAAAGTAATGCGACAACTCTCTGAGGCTATCACTCGGATTTCTTTGTCCCCACCGGTAGCTTATATCACTAAATGGATGGAGTGTCTAAAACGAAATTTTTTATTTGCGACGAAAGGCGCCTGGGAACAGGACGGACATTAGTGTTTGTTCTGTCGTTTCAAAAAGCGCGTTAAGACGATTTTCTCAGAATTCTTTATTCATAACGGCCACAGGTTACAGAGCCTCCGACGTCTCTTTTGCTAGAGTTTCCTTTCACAATGGATGCAGAAAGCCGTGCAAGACTCTCGAGAAATAAATGGAATAGTGAAGGCAGTATTATCCAGTTTGTGCGGGCTGCTATACTGCGTTTTTCGCATTCCGACGGAACAGCAAAGGTCTCTTGTCCAACGGCGTAATCATTACAAAACACTAGTTACCTGAAAATCCTGTAGCGCAGCTTCAAGGTGATATGCAGCACTCTTAGCGGCTGCCAACAGAAAATAACGAGGGAGAGAGAGAAAGCTCTTTATTGAAATGCAGAGAATTTTGCCTGCGCGTGTAAAACCGCCTACATGCTGCTCTATATGGGGCAGGGGATGAGGGGTTGAAAAGCCCTAAGAGGGATAGAAGGCGGAAGAAAAAAAAAGGATGTCAGAGAGATGGACTTGACATTTAGATATGTTCGCTATGTTGCATTTAAAAGGAAGACGATGCGAAAATGAAGTTTTGTCATTCTAATGCACAATATACAGCATTTTCTTAAGCTTGCCAAGCAACCCAATATCCCGAAGATACCGAACAGCAAACTCAAAGCCTGCAGCTGCTTATAAGAACACGGCATATAGGACCGAGTGTGAGCAAAGAACGAAACCACCTGAGCCCGCGTTCACAAAAAATGTTCTTGACGCTTTAAGAGTCAATTTGAATGTTTACGTAAATGTTCGCATTGTTCGTAAGAGCAAATGTCAGCCAATCCCGAGGCGGCCGACGAGTGAGTAGCAAAGAGCATATAAGAATGAAAAGCTTTATGAATTTGACCCCTCTCAATTACATTTTAGCGCTCTAACCAGTATGGATATACATGTATATCAGCTGTATATGTGAGCGCAATATAGAAAGCGCATGCGCAGATGGTACGCGGCTCTAAGGTTTGGTGTCTCTATTCTGCGCCAGTCCTTGTTGTCAAGTGGTTAAGCCAGTTTGACTATGATGAACTGTATATACCGTCGTGACCCGAACGCGGGGACGTCGATACCTGGTAGTTTTGAATTAGAAATACCTTCTTTTTTATTCAAACTTCACGAGACTCTCCTCGCCAGGAGGGCAGAGCCAGCGATGAAGTAGAGCGCCAGCGTCGTAATCTTCAAAACTCTGGTTTGCACTCGTTCAGACTTTGTCCTCTGGTCTTCGTTCAGCTGAACAGATGGTACTTATCACACGACTGGTAAGGGTTGCGCCTTCTAAACACGGATGACAGGAAGGTACACCGATAAGCGTTTGTTTATCAATGTGACTTCCTGTTGTCCGTGTTTAGAAAGTGCAGTCCTTATCATTATGCAATTCTAACTCGCACAAGAAACGGCACTCTTATCACACGAGTTCAATCTTAATTACAGGTAGAAATGAAAAATTCTCGCTCCAGGAGTTTGTGACAAAAAAGAGTAAATTTTACAGTATCAAAATTTAACTTTTTTACAACCGTTGCTATTAAATCACCTTAGAACAAGACGGTAGTTGCTAAATTGTTCAGTACTACGAGAGAATTGGAAGTAACCGAAACTCTAAACTTTCTCTTCATCTCTTCACACTATTGCAAACGGTCCGACAAGCGGACCTAAATAATCAAAATCATTTGTACCAACGCACCTTCTGCTGCAGCGTCACCATCCCTGGGGCTCGTAGTGTTACTAATTGTCCGGTAATTGTCGTAACCAATTGGTCACAGCAGTGAATGCGGCTTTTGTTAGAGCCATTCTCGGCATGACTCGGAAGAATCAAAGCTACCTGGTGGACTATATTTAGAATAGAGCACTGCACGGGCTCGGGCTTACCCGAAAGCCCGAGCCCGCCCCAGCCCGTGGGCCGGGCCGGGCCGGGTAGCACAGTTTTTTCACGGGCTCTGGCCGGGCTCGGGCACGGCGTGTGCTTTTTGACTCGTGCCCGGGCCGGGCTCGGGCTTTCTGGTGGTGTGCATGTAATGTGCAGCGAGTTATTCTCGGGTGTCTCAACTCTGAAAAACATTATTTTTTGGTCTCGGGCCGGGTTCGGGCCGGTTTCGAGTCGGTCTCGGGCCGGGCTCGGGCCTAAGGGAAAGGGGTGGCGGGCCGGGCCGGGCGGGGAACGTAGATTATTTCCGGGCCCGGACCGGGCCCGGGTCTCGTCATAAAAGTTTTGATCGGGCTCGGGCGGGCCGCCCAAAGTAAAAACGCGCCCGGGCCGGGCCCGGGCTGAAAAAATCGGCCCGTGCAGTGCTGTAATTTAGAATAGCCTGGTAAATCTCACGAGCTGAGCCGCGTACTGCAGGCTTTTGACCGTAGTCGCAAATTTAGAAGAAATAAATAATTAATTAAACAATTGTTTATTTAAATAACCAATTTGTAGATTATGGGGCGCATACGTGCGTATTGTTTGCGTATATGTTGTGCACGCTTGAATTTGTTACATACAGCTATGGGTTCTGTTATGTGGCCATGTGTACATACGTGAGCCGTTTCGAATACAAAAATCAGCTTGTATGCTGCTTTTTGGACTCTTTTGTGTTCATTTGACTTGTTTACGGAACTGTCTCTGTCTCTTTACTCGCTTCTGTGCTATCGTTTACTCGTCTGCGAAGATTTCCAAATGTTCGTGACTTTTGACTGTATTCTTATTTTCACTTTTGTTAGCCCTGTG
Source organism: Dermacentor silvarum (assembly GCF_013339745.2). NCBI lineage: Eukaryota > Metazoa > Arthropoda > Arachnida > Ixodida > Ixodidae > Dermacentor > Dermacentor silvarum. Next base: position 36,297,503 of record NC_051159.1, on the reverse strand, counting down.
AAAAGGAACAGCCGGCGCCGCTAAAGGCGGGTACCCCTCATTTATATTCACCCTTAAAAAATACGAATGATGCTGATAAAATTTTTTATCAACTGTAGAAATATTGCTCGTGAGTTCTTCACAAGGAAGGCAGTAATAATTAACAATTGACCTCTTCGGAAAACCATTAAGCGACGTTGGTAGAAAGAGCTTGATAACCTTTTCTCCGAAATTAATCAGGTTCATGTCATGATGGGTAGTGTGTTAACGCGAAATTTGACTTTGTAATCAAGCCGATTTATCTAAAGTGTTTTTTTTTTGCGAATTGTAGCTTGTAGCATTTACACTTAGTAACATGAAGCGGGTGTTGTTCCTTAATAACGTTTAATTTTATGAACGAGGCTTTTCTAACAAGGTGGATGACTGATCAGTGCGACGACTCATTTGTGCAAAACGTGCAGCTCGATCGTTAATCAGGCTTCGAGCAAGCCCATCTCATTTAACGTTGTTGGAAACAACACGGTATGCTATAAGATGGTGAAAATGGCCTTTTCCTGCTTCCTTGTCATTCTTTAACAGCGAAGCTGTTTAAGCCGGAGGTTAGTCCGTAGATCGTACGCCGAAAAACCTCGCCGAGTGATTGCGTAACATGCGTCGCCTAGCAACGCCTCGCCCCAGCTGCGCCTAGCCTCGCGACAGCTGCAGAGCCGAGCCATGACGTCATCGCGCTCGCCGCATCCCTTCACGTGCCTAGCCATGGCGTCACCACGCCGTGCGCGCGCCCCGCATCGCTTCGCCTGCCTCGCCATGACGTCACCACGCCGTGCGGATTGGTCGCCACAGTTGTGCAGAGGCGAAGCTAAGCCGTGACGTTAGTGACCGCGGGGTATATATACATGGCTCCCGTGTCGCCCCCGCGTGATCATTGCTGTGGAGAGAATGGGGCGACCGAAGAAGATCGCCACTCCGGAGGAAGAGGAAGCGCGGCGCGAAAGACTACGCGCCACTACTTGAGAGCGAGTGAGACGACTTCGGGCCGATCCGGAGTATCGCACAGCCGAAGCGGCGTCTAAATGACAGCGAATGGCAGAAGATTCTAAGTTTCGAGCCCGTGATAGGGAGCAAACCCGTTTGAGCAACCAGAAGCGTCGCCAAAACGAGCTAGGCCTGCGAGTCCTGGGTAACTTCCAGCGACAAGTGAACATGATCTACCATAACCACGCATAACTTGGCTGAGTGTCGAAGCATGACCTCACAGAAAACTTGGCCGAATTTCGAAGCATAACCAAAACCACGATCTGAGTATGAGGTACGCCATAGTGGGTTACTCTGGAAATTTGGGCCACCTGGGGTTCTTTAACGTGCACCTAAATCTAAGTACACGGGTGTTTTCGCATTCCGCCCCCCTCAAAATGCGGCCGCCCTGGCCGGGATTAGATCCCGGGACCTCGTGCTCAGCAGCCCAACCAGGCCCAACACCATAGTCACTGAGCAACCACGGCGGGTGCCGAGTCTCGAAGCATAACCTGGCATACCCACGCAGAAACTTGGCCGAACAAAGAATCAGCTAGGTGGGGCCGCCAGCTTCGCTGTTTGTCCAGTATTCACGCCGCTAGGGCGAAACTGCCCCACTTTTTTAGATAACTTCTTTTCTATGTGTACTGTTTAGGTGCAGAAATGAGGAAAAAAAACGAAAAAAAAAAAACAGCAACCCACTTCTTAAGGACGATTAAGCATGATTTACAGGCTCTTCTGTTTCTGTCTTTTATCTGAGAAAAGATCGTCGTGTCCGGCCGTCGCCGTGTAGCGGGATTCTCATTTCTGGCTTGACGCTCATATAAACAGTTTTATCTCAAATTCTCTTCACTTCAACGTGACCTTCGCTTTCGTCTGTTGTGTCGACCTGTTTCCACCGGGAGCAACCGCGAAAGCCTTTCAGACTCCTCAACGTTAGCTCCGGCTGTACCAAACCGCCAGCGCGCTACGTTCCTGAGGTACCATGTGTTTCAGCGCCGGACGCGAATGGGGGTGTGAGTGAACCTTGTGCCGTCCTTCCCCCCTTCTCCCCTCCGCTGAAGTACGAGTGAAATGCGCGTAATCAAATAATCAAATTACGCACGCATCGCGCCTCCTTCCAGCCATTTCGCCTCGTATCCCTGGAAGCCCCCTGTTATAACCTTCTCACCACTCGACCGACAGGCCTGTTTTTCTTTGCTCCCGTCTCACTATGCTCGTTGCCTCGTCACTCAGTTTATGTGCGAGGCACTCGCTAACTTGCCATTTTACTTTCATCCAAAGCGTTTGCAATGACCATGTTTTTTTTGTTTTCGCCCTTGCTAACAACGGCACAGTGCCATTCATTCTCCCACTCTCTTCCCGATCCTTGCGCATTTTGCACTTCCTACAAGACTCCTTTGGCGAAGGCGAGCTGTTTCGCGCTGCCTGCTGCTGCTGCTTCCAGTTTTGAACTTATCCGGCGCTTCCAGTTTCTGTGGCCTGCGCAAAAGTGGCCCTGCGGGAAAACGATCTCAAACTCCCCACTTTCTGCGTGCTTTATGGGATGGGAGGTGAGCTTGTAGGACGGAAAAGGGGGGCGGCTGTAAGGTTCTTCCCAACACTTTCCGGGACTTCCTTGTTTTTCTTTTTTTTTTTCTTAATATCTACTTTTGTTGGCCTTCTCGTCTTACCAGCAGCTCTTCTTTACTGTGGTTCGACGGTGTGCGTACGGTGCTCTTTGACGGGACCTTACCTTTAATGAAGTGGCGATTGGCTTTCCCTTACGCCCTGCTGCCTTTTGCGAATGCTTGCTGCGTGTACGCACAGGTGCAGAAAACTTAGAAAGTGGTCAGTACGACTTCCCGTTCTCGTAACGATCTTGCTGTTCATACATCTCAGGAGACCACGCTGCGAGCTTGGTATTTGACTTCATTGCTGATCTATACCTCGACGGAAAACAGGCCTTTCGTTGAAAATATTTCCTTTGTTTACACGCTTTTGAAAAGGTTACCCGAAAATCGATGCTTCTCCTTCTCGTCGATGTTTTATTTTCTTTAGCACAGACAAGTGATTGAGGATGTTGTATGAAGGCCGTCGGCGTTTCTTTATATGTCCCGACCGTTGAAATAGATAACAATGCTTTGTCTTCCGTAATTGGCTACAGAGTGTCCAAACTGAAGAGCAGAGAGCGCGGTTTGTTAGAAAGAAGATGGAGTGTTAAACGGCTCTGCTATAAGGGTAGCGGAAATTGCCACAATGTACTCGCGTGTGCGGAGAGGCGATCTACCACGCGGTCCTGTCTTTGCACGGATGAGAGACATGCTTTGGGTAGCTTTGGCACTTATTGAAGAGCCCGTTCATAAAAGTGCCGCGACAGGCTGTCCTAAGCAGGAGGAGTGTAAACACACCGGATTGACTTCCCTTGATTTTGTGTGCGTGTGCGTGTGTGTGTGTGTGTGTGTGTGTGTGTGCGTGCGTGCGTGTGCGTGCGTGCGTGTGTGTGTGTGCGTGCGTGTGTGTGTGCATTTTGTCAGAATGCAGACTAAAGGGAGAGTAAGAAGTAAGCTGAGCTCGTTCTTGAAAGGCGTTGATTTTGTTCCCGCGAGTACACTCCGCCTCAACATAAGTTGGAACGACGTGACTGAAACGATAGAACAGAAAGAAAACCGCAAATCACAGGACAAACACTGACTGCCAACTGAATATTTAGATAACTCTGGTAAAAAGACAGCTTTTCTTTAGTGAGAACTTTTAATCTTGTAAGGTGTACGCCCGTGTTTATTCTGGAGAAACTTCAAGAGGCTGGTGTACTCTGAATAAAAAATTGAGTTGGCAATCAGCGCTTGTGCGTTGCATAGTGTTTTCTTTTTCTTGGCATCCTCGTGTGAGTTGCACGCTATTTCAACTTAAGTTGAAAATGAACCAACCAACTATATAGAGCCCATAAAGATATTAGTACTTGAATATGCTTGGGCATGTTCGTAATCCATTCCAACAACTTTTAACGCACAAAGAAGAAGAAGAATACCGATGGGCCCACGTCGTTCCTTCTAGTCAAATGTTCTTTTTTGTGCGCTAAACGAAGTTGTTGCTACAGGTATTTGTACTCCCCGCCTCTTCCATTAAATGGCTCCTATGCTGGCCTCCAAATTTTCTCGCCCTCCGAAGAGGCACTCATCGAAGCCGCTTCACAAACACTTGTCTATCACGACCACTCCAGACCCGCCGGCACTTTGTTTCTTTTGGGTGTTGTCGCTCGCTTTGTTTCCAACTCGGCGGGGCCACTTACAGGCCAGCCCCGACGGTGCTGTAGCGCCGGCCGGCCGGCGGGCGCGCGCGCCGAACCTCGTGGTCCGCAAGTATGCCCGAGGGCCCGAAAGTGTTACGCACGCCTCATTACCTCGCTGCGACGCTCGCTGCTGCTCATTAATTAATGGTGTCCCGATGCGCGGCGCGGACTCGACTCTGTCGCCACCGCCGCCGGACAAACGACACCGAGGCGACCGAGCGTTCCCCGGCCCGCGGTCTGCCGCCGTCGGCGCGAGCTCGGGCCCATCACGCGCGGCATCATGTCGGTGCAGCATGCGAGCTCGAGTTGAGGTCCCGGACCGAAAGGGTCGACGAGGAGGAGGCCAGAACGAAGAAAGAAAGAAAGAAAGAAAGAAAGAAAGAAAGAAAGAAAGAAAGAAAGAAAGAAAGAAAGAAAGACAAGGGGAACGACAGAGAAAGAGTGAAACAAGAGGGGGAAAAAAGGAAAGAAAGCGAGAAAGGAGGGCGAACGGGTTGTGCTGGGTCTCGGAGCGGTAAATGCCGCGCGGCGCGGCAGCGCGAACCTTGACGAAGAGTTATTGATGGCCCTGTTACTCTTGCCGCAGGAAATGTTCCGGGGCGTCCTTCCTTCCTGCGGCTTGATGAATCGGCGCTCTGAATGTCGTTGCCTGCAGGCTTCCATTCTTGTGCGATTGCTGTCGCCGCGGCGTTTTCGGCGCGCTCATACCGGTGTCGCTGATGTCGCCGCCACTGCTGCTGCTGCTGCTGCTGCAGCTGATCCTTGGGCAGCCACGATTCTTGTCTACCGACCTTAGTTTGTTACTCTTACGTTTGCTTTCATTTTTTTTTTTATCTTTGCCGTGATCCTGCTGGTTGTGAGTAGTATTGGGCACGACGTCTCATGTCCTGTCCTCACCCGGTCGGCGACGGCACCGTTTCCATTGTGTTCGCCACTACTTAAGTGCCTGTTCATTCGATTACTCCTGTTCCTGAGGCCCTGTGACCTACTTCCGATTTTGTTATTTGTTTTTGCTTTTCTCGCAGAGAACAAAATATGTCACCCGCGCTGTTTTATATATTGCGGGAGACGCTTTGAATGCCGCTGGCATCAGGTCCGACAACCAGCGAAAAAAAAAAAAAAAAAGAAGCACATGCGCAAGAAACACACAGGACCATGCTGGTACCAGCATCGTCCTGCGTACTGCTTGTTTCTTGTGAATGCCACTTTCGCGCTGGTTCTCATCTGAATGAACCTAATACCAACTCGACCAACACTTACCCTCGCTGATCAGGGACGATCGTTGTGAAATGAGAACTAAGCAGTGATTTCTACCGATACCTCTGCATAGACACTCAGGTCGCGCAGAGTAGTCGGCGTCGCTGTCTGACACGTAGAAGCACCATATTCCATTCTGCACAAAAGATTTGCCACCGGTGCTAATGTCCGTATAGTGACAGTATTTGTTTGCTGCTGACTTGTGATTTTGTGTGTCTAGCGTGTGTTAAGATTTATTTCTTCATTGTTTATTTTTTCTTTCATAACTCTCGCTTGAGCAGTGAATTTCAGATCTTGGGATAGCCGGGCCCTGAAGATGCCTAGCTTCCCATTTTTGAATACTTAAAAATTTTAAAAGACAGTATCGGCAAATGAGTTGACAATGAATGCCTCACTTTAGGAAAATGGTCCACTGTGATGACAATGGGCGGGATTGTAATGAGTTGTTGCTTTCGTTGTATCGCCTTCGATTGAATGGTGGGCCTCCAAATATTGACCTGAACCCGGGAATATAAACGAAAAGGACCACTGTGGCTATCCCGCCAATGCAAAATATAAACTCCACTGACTAACAAACACTGAGAAAAATCATAACAAAGAAAAAATAAAATAAAGACTGAGGTGTAAAACTTATAAGTCAGGCATGCCCTACCATGCTTATTGCATATAAGAGAACACGACATATCAGCAACACCTGAACGTGCCTCATAGCGCACATTACCGGAATACTTATAAACACACTACAAACCCACGCACGCACACGTACATACGCAGGGACGCACGCACACACACATGCATACGCACGCGCACACACGCACAAACACAGACACACACTTCTGTTTTAAGTACTTTGATACTGCAGTCAATTCTTGGTAATGAATATTTTTTTTTAAACGGCGACATATCTCTGTAGACATGACTTGTGGCATTCAACAACGGAGTCACAGCGATATTTGGAACGAAGTGACTCAGTATTTCCTGACGTCATGACACATCCACCTCCTGGGCCCCGAATCTGAGACTGGCTCCTAGAAAGTAAAAATAGAATATTGCTTTGGACATTCCGATGGCTTTCATTATTTTTTATGGGTATTGACGGTGTCTACCTTAATTTAACGGAAAAGCATGACAAATCCGAAATAAGGTGGCATCACTCCTTTAACCCTAGTATTGAAAAGCCGTCCTCGGCTGGAAGCTCTTCCTCGTATCCACCGAGTAGAGGGAATCAACATGCAAGTGCTATTGCAGCTCTTGCATTGTGAGTCCCTATTATAACGTGTGGAAGACAGCGACGCCGCTAGAATACAAAGAAAACACTTCTCTCCAGTTACGCTTCTCTGTGATTCCGCAGACGAGGAGCTGCTTGAAAAATAGACCTTCCTTCCGGTGCAGTCACATTGTTGTCTGGGGCACCTGGTCAAAAAATTTTCGGTCGCTGATGATGATGAACCTTATTTAATAACCAAGTTTGTTCAGTAGGCGAAATACATTCAGGCATAGATTGCAACACACCGGACATTATAAAAAAATTAAACACTCAGGTTTTGCATGCCAAAACCGCGATCATGGTTTCAACGGCACGTCGTGGCAGTGGAGTGTGGATAATTTTTTATCAGCTGGGTTTCTTTAACGTGAACATACGCAGACGAGCGTTGTTGCATCCTGCCCCCCTCTGGACGTGGTCGCCGCAGCCGCGAGGAGTAACCCACGACCTGAGCAGCGCCACGGCATAGCCACAGAGCTATCGCGGAGGCTACAGCAGGCGAAATACTCAGATTGCTCATAGGGCTGACGAAATACTCAGATTGTTTATTTTGTGTTGAAATGAAAAAAAGAATGAAAAGATATAGCGGGTTGCGACATACGCTAAAAGAATAGACTAAATCAGTCGTACCCTGATTTAGGTGATTCTTTCGGCGTCATTTTTCGCTGTCTCTCCCCCTTATCCTGGCGAGGAGTATAGCAGGCACGGTACACGCTCTCCAGGGCGACCTCGCCTCCTTTCTCTTCATTAAAGAGTCGCCTCCTTCCCCTCTTTTAGCGTCAGTGCATCCAACATCGCCTCGTCCAGTTTACGATGAGGAGGAAGGTATCAGTTCTAGGCCTGAATCTAGCTTGTTACTATCGTGGTTACTTTCTGTTGCAGTTTTTAAGGACTGCAGAATTGGACAAGCGGCTGTAGCCAGTGAGGATGTGCTACAAGTGCTACTGTGCTGTGCGGTGATATAGTAAGCGGGGACAGTGACCGACTGTGATTGTGTATTTGTGCTCCCTTTCTGTTTCTCTCTCTCTAGTATCCTGTGACTTTACCTCCCCCCACTTCTCTCCCCAGCATAGGGTACCAAACCGGATACTCCCCTCTGGTTCACCTCCCTGCCTTTCCCCTTTCTGCAGTCTGTCTTCTTCTTCCACTCTGCTTTGGGACACTTAGACGACAGGCCTTTTACGGAGGAGAAGTACTTGGGCCTGTGGCTTCGTGCGTCTGCTATGGGAAGGGCTACAATGGCGCTGCTTTTCAGCGCGCACCGGTCTGCATAACTGTGACTAACTCAGCGATGAACGCTCGACTGTGTAACTGTGCAGGATGTGACCTTCTCTCTTCCTTCTCCTCTCTCAATCCCCTTTCTCCCTTCCCCAGTGCAGGGTAGCCTACCGGGCTCAGCCTGCTACCTCCCTGGTTTTCCCTTATGACTTTTATCTCTCCCTTCCGCTCTGGTATCGAACCCACGACCCGGGATCGCACTCTTCCCTTCTTTCCCTCTTTTCATCCCTATATGGCCTCTGCCGCATTACAGGGTACCGGCTGTGCGCCAGGTTAACCTCCCCGCCTTTCCTCTGTTCTCTCTCTCTTTCTCTCCTAGCGCTGGGACGACGGATTTCCTAAGCACCGCAATGACGTTCGTTATGCAGGCCTCAGTGATTTATATTCTTTCTCTTTTAGCTATGAACACCGATAATTCTTGTTCCGGGACAAAATTCATCTATCAAGCAATTTCCGCTTTACTAAGTTGATTTTTGTCAGAACGGTAATCAACAGGGCAAGTTGTTTGTAGAAAATTTTGTAACCGGGATGGCCGAACAAAGGACAATGGGAAGAATAGACTGAAATATAACTACCTAACTAAGCTTCACGATCCCTAATTAGTAGGCACGTAAACTAGTATCATAGGAAAACGAAATAAAGAATTAGACGTGCATAGCCTGAACACGTTCCGTCCTCGGTACATCCCAGAAGCACGAATACCGATACTTCTCACTTAATTAATTATGCGCATGTTTTAACGAGCGCGCTGTTGAAGAGAAGAGCGAAAGATAGGCGTACACTGTACAGGCGCTAACTTGTAACTGCAGCTAATTCGAAGTAGACCAAGCACAACATACAAAGAAACAAGCGAAGCTGCGCCGACAGCACCGTGCCTAAACGTGAGTGAACTTTGCCGTTGATCTTGCAGTCCAGACAAATCGCTGTCACTTTTCTACAAGCATTTGCTCACTGTTGCGCAACATGACAGACGTGTCGCTGGTACAGGCCTTATTGTTTACTTGGGTATATAAACTGTTTCAATTAATTCCCCGCGCAAGCGTGTCTCTACTCTTCGCTAGAATTACTCAGACCGATGCTGTGCTGGTAAACGCGAGGCGGCCTTAGTCGTGATCGAAAAATAATATTCCTGTACTCGACCCTTTATACAACGCCCTGCTTGTCCGGTATGGAACCTTCGGCATTTGAACGGAATTTTTTCGCACTATGCATACGTCAACGGCACACACGACGTAAGGCCGTACATGTTTCCTTACGCGAGGGCGCGTCCTTGGTGGTCCAGAAATATGTGCGCGCAGCCCACCCAGCTTACGTGACGCTGAGAACACAGTAGGCCTCATTACCCATGCGTCTCATAACCAATATGTTTCGTAAACTAATATGCCTCATGTGAGAGACGGGACCTATGACTGTGAACGGCGTATTGAGCATTCCGACTAAGAAATGACTTTGCTGCAACCGTCGCTGAGCTCACTGTCTTATACGTACCCCGTCATATAAAAAAAAAAAAAAAAAATGGCTGTTGCTGGCTTTCCCTATATGATGAACTTTCCTCCAGTCGCACTGGTCTTGAGGCAAATCACCGCGTTTCGACGGAATCTTTGCTTGATCTGCACGTTCTTGCAAATTCAGCATCCCCATGCCGAGAGAGCTTATTTTTGCGACACTCTGCAAATAGGATGTTTTCAAAGCGGGATGCTACAATGGTTCAAATACCACACAGAACAGGCGCTTGCGATTCACAGTATGTTTTTGTCGTCTGTCGTCTGCCCTTTTCCTTCTGCTCATTTCTTTTTTCTCGTTCGAAGATAACGCCCCTCACGTTGGTTGTATTCTTCGTAAAGGCGCACGCCAAAGTTAGCGCAATCTGCAATCGCCTCCTACGCGTTGGAAATCCCAGTCGACGCACGGCGATTCGACATATTGAGGCCTTACAGCAAAAACTTCGCCTCGCTGAACACGACTCAAAAGATTCTGTTTCTCTCTCTCTTTTAATTCCTTGCCTTCTGATTCTCCGCCTTCTGATCGGAGAAAATAGAGGGACGATTTCGTGCGAAGAAGAGCTGGATTTAGTATGCAAGCTTGTTTTCGAGGCAACACCTTCCTCTCCCTTTTCTACGTCTTTTCTTAAAAATTAAAAAAAAAGAAAACAGAAAGAAAGACATTTAGTTTTTTTTAAATTTAGATTTGCAGACATCGTTCATTCGGTTGACCAACCTTCATACGCATGTAAATTTGGGAATGTAAACACAAAATATATTTCCCTAGGAAATACAAGCACAAAATAAAATAAATAAAAAGAACAGAAAAGTTATACGTATCTCACAGCGTACTCCTTGGTTATAGTCTCCTTTGTTCTTCGAATAAGTCCTCATACCATAATCATCATGTCGACCGACTCGATAAATAACTCTTGACCCCAGTAGATATGCGTCATTCTTATGTAAAGATTTGCCACCGGTTCGCGCTCATAGTCGCATATTCAGTTGTCCTTCTTGCGCAGCGGTGCTGCGAGCTGCGTGTTTAAGACTACCTATCCCCCCCTCTGCTCTCTTTACCTCTGCTTTTATTCTTTTTTTTTCGCCTAAGTATCACTGATCCAGAGCTCCTCTTACAACCTTTATTACTCGGAGTTTTCCTGTTTTTATTTCCTTTGCTGTTAGCGTAGGACGATCCTTCGTTTCGCAACGTCTTGAAACACTCGCTTATATCATTAAACTACTTCTTTCACTCGCTTATATTTCTCATTGATCGCGCCACTCGGCGCTCGCGCGATGTGTCTCGAACTCCGCGTATTGAGATAATCGGCGGGCCTCGGGTCTCACGCTCTGCACCTGCGCTTTGTTATTCCTTTATCGGGCCGTGGGCGGGGGGAGGGGATTTTCTCTCGGAGTCGTGCGGAATGCGTCCGTGCACCAGCGAGCTCGTTCTTATCAGCGCGAGAACTTTTGCCGGGCTGTGCCTATAGTATATGAAGCGCGCGGAGACTGCGAACGAGGCGAGGCTTTGCGAGAGAGCCAACCTCCCAGTCTTCCGATTCGGCGCTGCGCGGGGCCGGTCTGTATTGGAACCGTAATCCCTGGGCTCCTCGCGGTGGTCCCCTACCCGCTACGATTCGGACTAATTTGCATGCGCGTGGGGCTACGCGATTGTCCCAGATTTTGTACTGGAGCAAGGCAAAGAGACATCGAAGGCAGGACGCGCAATTTTCACGCTTTAACGAACCGCGTGCGCTCGACGCTATATACACAGCTTTGGTGCGAGCTTCGCTAGCGATCGACTATCTTTCGCCCCTTTGCCAGAGTGTGTGCGGCGCTCCAAAGACAAAAGGCCCGAGCTTGCTCTGAGAGCGCCTAACTTACCGTACGAACGCTCCGTCGGGTCGGTTTATTTGAGACCGCTTTATCATCCGATAGCTCGCTTCAAATCCAAATGAACCTGGAGGCCACTGTTCCGCGCGCAGCCTCGGTATTGTGTATCGATATTCAGCGCGAAGTGCGCACTTGTCTGTTCACTCGGAATTGGGTTTCTGTCATCACATCGTAGGCTCGGTTAGACATTGTGCCATTGGAATTTATCTGTTATAGGTTTTCGACACTGATGTAGCGCTGGCTACAGGCCGCATGGGGCAGGGCGGGAGGAAGAGGATTCGCTGCACCGTACAATTATCGTAAAAAAGATAAGCGCCACATTGTTTCTGCCTTCGTTAGAAAGAATAAAAATGAACAAAAATGTCCAGTCAGGAAGAAGGGGTCATTATAATTGTGGAATGGCGGTTTTGTTTTCTAACAGGCATGCTAGAAGACATTTACTTCGTCTGAAATGTGTGTTTCGGTGAGTATGGTGTACCAGCTTGCTTTCCTTGCAGCTTTCGTAAAAATACTTCTCGAAGCTTCAAGCGACTACAAAAGTAAGAAATAGAAATTCACTTTAGTGTTCATCAAGCTCCCTAAAGTGTACAGCACTGTCAGTGAAAGCCGCGCATGTATGCTAGAGATGCTTGCACGGACGTACGGCTAACATGGTGCTCCATAGGATAAGACTGATGCATAAAAGGATCCATTTGTACTTAAACAGACATGAAATGAGCCGGCAGACTTATTGGTGACTGCGGCACATGATTTGGACACCCTGACCCTACTAAATTTTCCATATCAAATTCCAAGCGCTTTTTACCTGGACTACGACAAAAACTTACACGAAGCCACGTAGTCTGACGACCTGTCAAAGACATCTTTCCTATACCGTTTATCGACCCGTCTTTTCGTCTTCGCAACATACCAATGCATTGATCACACCTTTGGCACGCTCATACACGTACATCGACTATACTCCTGGCGGTAGCCTACACATCCTACTTCTTATATTGCTTTAAGAAGAGGCCGTCCGTCGCTTGTCCTCACTGTAGCACCCAGGATGCTTCTGTAGAACATCTGCTCATCGACTGTCCGCAATATGAGCTGCTTCATTCAGCTGGAAAAGAATCCTTTTTGTGTGGAGAAGGTCCTTGGACCCTGGTCGTGCTCAGATAAACCAAGAAACGCTGCCACAGCTCTTCGTGATTTTCTGACAAATAGGGACTTTATGCATTCTCTTTGAAAGATAATTCATTGTGATCGTGTTCACCATCTGACTTTCTACGCACCTATGTGAACTTGTACTATATGTACATGCTCGATTAGCCACGTGTCTTGTTTTATATGCTGTCATCGTACAGATCAAAACTGTTTTTGTAACGCTCAACTGTGACTGGGCGCTCGCGTATAGCCGATACAGCGCGCTGTGTATTATTTAACAGACTACGCCGTGGTTAGGGGATACTCGATTCACCGCTAAACATTCTTCCTTATTTTCCTTCTCTCTTTCTCTTGTTTGGTTGTTTAATACATTACTTGAGCTGGAGCTTATTTTTGATGATTGGGAAAGCCGGCCCATAGGTGACCTATTTTCTCACTGCTCATCATTTAATAAGCAACAAGCAACAACATGCACACAACGTACACTCACTTGCAAAAGCACGTTGTAACTCGACGAAGGACAGGACATTGACCTTTAGCGGCACCGCAAGGTGTCGTATGCCTCCATATATATGCTTCAAAATTTGTCTCTCACCATCATCCCCATTCATTATCATAATCGTCGCCCTCGTTATCCTTATCACCATCTCCCTCCTTGTTCATAAGTCCTGTACGGGGTATTGGTGGTGGTTGTGGTGGTGGTGATCTGTTACTACTTGCGACAGGCAGCATTAACCTGGCGAACTTTGCCACCAGCTGTTCCTCCTGAGCGCCTCCTTCCGCGTCAAACATGTCACCATGAGTCGATGAGGCCAGTGCCTAGTAGGAAAGTGAGAAGAATGCGCGACATTTCCTTAATTGGGCACTAACCACGGTCCTTCCAGGAAAACTGACTGTACTACCTGATCTCGAGGAAACCCTCTTTTTTTTTTTTTTTTGAGTGCGCTCCTCGCACATCAAGACGTTTTGAAGTCTTCGCCTTGAAGCCCAGAAAAATTATTCTGGCCTTAGCGGAAGGTTTTGTCGCAGTTCAACTGAGGTCACGAGTCTCCTGCCACTTATTATTCACCAGACAATCTTTCCTTTGACAATTCCTTGAGCTAAAGTCTGCGCTGTGTAGCTTACGAAACGTTGTTCAGTGGGAGCTGAGCGCATCAGCAATCCCATGCTCGTGAACCTGCCCAAGCTGCTATACACAAGAGCTCCTTACATTCTTCAACGACGTGTGGAGCACACGTTATATAACATAGTTGTGGATAGTGGCATATGGGTGGTGCCGGGTTTGAAATATAGGAAAGATACAGATGATTTAGCCTCGTATGACCCGGTTTCTGTAACACGAGTGGCGAACGTAATGACAATTAACAATTGTCCTCTCGAAGTTAAATTGGTTTCTGCAACAGTAAAGAAAATTTTCAGTATGCATGGTTGGTTATTAGTGACTGTGCGCTAAAGACAGTGTATTGGATTGCACCAAGAAAGCAAGCGCACAAAAGCTCAATGTATTAGATCTCATAATTCACAATGAACATTAGAAAGAAGATGGCTTTTCAACTTGTAATACGCCCGTTTCCCACTTTACTAGTTCACACTAGGGCAAAGTGTGCGAAGTCAGCTCAAAGTTTCCGCCTTCCAGTAAACACATTATCTCTGTCTTTTCTCTCGGATTCCGAGCTGTAGCTCGCAAATAAACATTGTGGTACAGCTAAAGAGCAACTTTTGCAGCATTATAGGAGTGAGCAAACGCAACCGACTTCAATCACTTGCATTCATATGCATTTCATTTGTATTTATGAACGCTTGTAGTGTAATGTGGGTATCGCACACATCCTTGTGCGCCTTGTGTGACACGACTCGGTTTCGACTGTTCTGTCTCCGAGTATTATGTCGTCTGTGTATTTTCTTCATCTGTACGCCGCTTCATCTTGGACCGCATCGCGGCCTTGTGTAGATGTGCAGATCTCATTATACGCAAGTGTGTCGGCACTCCGTATATCGCTTCCTGCAGCCTGTTCTCACAGTTTCTATCTTCCAGTGTTTCTAGGACCACATGTCGACTTCATTTACTCTCTTGTTTAACTCCGCTCGAGATTTTCTGGACTTATGATGGTACTTGCTAGATTACCATATTTTGTTTATTATTCTTATGTTTACGTGAAAGAAGCTGCCATCACCATTGCAGGTGACTAAGTCTCTTTGTTCCATTTTAATTTCCATAAAAAAACAACAACAACAAAACGGAAGTGAGCGTCACACGTGCCCCAGCGAAAACCCGAGAATAAACACCTTGCCAATTCCAACGACTTGCCAAGGACAGCGGCTCTTTGTTTGAAATAAAAGGGAAGGTAACGGTACGACTCTTGGCCTGAGACCATCTCCCACCATTTCAGCGATAACACCACTTCCGCGTAGTACAGCGGAATCTACCCAAGATACGTAGTTCCGTGTGTCCCTGAAAGCTTATACCGCGGACCAGACATCTGAAGCAGGCAACAAGAACACATTGGCTAACCAAGAACGGGGCTAAGTTTGCCAGGGGCAAGTCCTGGCAACAGTAACACGATTATAAGCCCATAACGTACGTCGGAAGCCGTATCTGATCACTGGTCTTCAGAGCATGCAGTGATGTCTGCGCAATAAATATAAAGAGCTGCAACGAAAAGCATTCTGGTCACGTTCATGAACTGCTCCGGGCGTGTCTTCTGACATCATGATGTCCTACTCTTTAGTGCTTCTTTCGGGTGAACACCTAAGACGCCCTGCGCTGGAGCATGTTCGCGCAGTGCTTTCACCTCTATAAATTACGCCCGGCTCGGATTAGAGCCCGCTAATAGCGTTAGACATGCCCGCGGCACATTATCTCGTCCTGCCTAAATGCTTGGTTTTGGGACGACCGCAACGACCATTTCCCCGCGAGCTTTACCCAGCACGTACATACTGGCGACGAAGACGTGTCTCGCCGCATCGCCAAGGACACACCATGATCCCGGTGACGTTACGAGATCCGAGCGCACGTACTCGCTTCTAGCGGGACACTCTAATCCGCTGCTCGGTTAAGCCACCGCAGATCCCGAACGAAGTGAGGTCGACCCATCCGCTGGTCGCTCGTCGCGTCGTCCCTGGCGCATCGCCGGCGAGACAGATCACTGCCGCACGTCGTCCTGATGCCTTCGGATAGAAGAGCTGTACTTCCACGGGGGAAAGTGGGGGGCGGGGGGCGAGGGTAGGCCAGCGTGTTGCGCTCGACGCCAACGGGCTCACGGGCGGTCGCTCGATGGATGGCACTGTTTATTGCGCGGCCACTGGTGTTTGCGGCCATCGCGGAATCAAGATTAATGAAACGGCGGAAGAAAATCTCGCCCCGTTCGTCCTTTATCTCAATTTTCAGCCCCCCAACTGCCGTCGCCACCGGCGTCGTTCGCCACTGAGACGACATACGGGACCCCACAGTCCAGGAACCCCGGTGTGTACGCGTCGTGGCGCCGTTACGACGGGCCACTCGCTGGCCGGGCGAACCGAAGGAACGCGCTCGCGCGCGCATAGCGCCAAATTGCCCCGAGGCGTGCAGGCGTGGGTGTGTGTGTGTGTTCTCCTCTTGCTTGGGGTGAACGTATACGGTGCGCCGCCCCCTCCTCCCTATCTTTCACTCTGTCCTCTGTCAACAACAGCGCCCGGAACCCTGAGACGACGACACAAGGGTTGCTCGCTGTCCCGCAGCGGCGGCGGCCGGAACGGGAGCCGTGGGAGCGAACGCGTGTCTAGAGGGGAGGCTTGAACCACCGCGCGCGCTCGGAACACACGGAAGCCGCCTCGCCAGGGGGCGCAGCACCGTCTCTCGAAAGTTGTCCCCGTCGACCTATACTTCTGCCGTTATCGCGACGGGCTCGCTCGCTGATCATTGCGTTGCATCTTCTATTTGTAACGGTTCCTGTTCGTATTCCCCTTGCGACTATCTCGCGCGGTAAGGGTGGTGGGGAAAACAGCTTCAACACCTTTTGTTGTAATCGTGCTCTCGTGGTGGCCTATGAGTATCGCTGTTTTCCTTCTTTTCTTTATTTCAGCCTATTCTATCCAGCGGAGCGTGCTTCTGCCATTCGGTTGCTTTTTTTTTATATATCCTCCCGTATGTCTTTGAGAGCAGCAACGAAGCCTGCAGCTAAGTGCGATGAAAAATCGGACGAAAGCTTTTTTTTTTTTTTTCAGGGCTCGCCGAATACAGGCTAAATTAAAGGCCTATGTGCCTTTACTTCACCGTCCGTACCTGGTGTTATTCGTATTATTCGTACTTCGTATTTTTGTGGGCATAACAAACGCGAATCCTGACTTGTGTGTGGTATGAGTGAGTGAGTGAGTGAGTGAGTGAGTGAGTGAGTGAGTGAGTGAGTGAGTGAGTGAGTGAGTGAGTGAGTGAGTGAGTGAGTGAGTGAGTGAGTGAGTGAGTGAGTGAGTGAGTGAGTGAGAACGACGGGGAATCGTTTCAATGTCCTACATGCACGGATTCGCGTTGTGTCCACTGCCACGTAAATCTGAAGTCATGTAACTGAATACGAATTGATTAATGATAACACGTCTCTTGTTTTGCTGGTCCTTTTCATTTTACTGTCATTGCTCTCACTTTTCTGTAGCATTCGATTCCTGCACTGTCCGCATCCATTTCACGCGCACCGTTCATCATTGTCTATACACGTTCGAACTAACCGCACCGTCATAAGGCATCACCTCGATAAACACCGAGTATAGCATGAATAAGGGGGAAATGAAAAAAAATGTAACCACATTCAGCCTGCTTCCGAACTCCCAATCTAACTAGACTCTCATTTCTAATTCCAGGTATATAACGTCGTTGCGAAGCCGCAACTTTACGTCGGGAGCCCACTGAGTGCCGGCCTTGCGGCTTTCCGCGCGTCATTACTTTACCGCCGCGAAAGCACTAAAAAGGAAATTCCTTTCGATTTCGGGTTTCCTTTTTTTTCCCCTTTTTCCCAGCCACTTCTTCATCCTGCTTTAGTGCTTTCTAAAATTTTATTTTCCATCGATCTCTGTACAGAGCGTCGGGGACGCGCTTTTCAAGACGCAAGCTTTTCCGGTGCTACGGCCTGACAGCGACTTTCGTAACGCCATGCACTCCGCAGCAACTTTTTTTCGGCCGCCCTCGGGTGAAAGGGTGGGCGAGGGGAGGCAGGGAGGGCAGGGGGGGGGGGGGGGCGCTCTCTGCGGAAGTGTGGCGCTCATCCCTCGCCCGGTGCATTACAGGCATTACGCGTTTTGACGACGTACGTACACGCAGCCCCGGAACCCTCTTCGAAAGCTTTCTCGCTTTTTTTTTCAATTTTTTTCCTTCCTCTTCAGCCCCGCGTCACTGCACCTAATGGAAGTTGTCCTCCCCCCAAACTGTCTCGATGCCACGGTGGGGCGTCGTCGTCTGACTTGGGACCCACACTATCGTCACGCACCGTAACGGCAGTTTGGAAGCAAGTAAATGCCCTTTCTAGAAGCGGCATGAGCGCATTTCGCCGCGTTCGTAAGTTCTTCGTGCCTTGGGCGACACTGGGACAGCGAAGGTACGCGCGCGGCTGCTTGCGAAGGTGAGTTAGAGCTTCCCAAGGGAAGATGTGATGAAACCGAGAAGAATCAGTCTTATCCGGTTGTAATGGAAGTGCCCTAAAGGTGTATACCTGGAAACGACGACCATGATTTTTATATATATATATATATATATATATATATATATATATATATATATACAGGGTGTTCAAAATTAAGCTCTCCGGAATTTTTGGAAATCGTCTGTGGCAGGTAGCACAATTCTTATCATTGAGCTTGGTTATTCGATGAGGCAGACACTATTAGCACGAGAAATCGAAACACATATCCAACGAATTCACAAAAATTCACAAAGTCGGTGAGCTTGTCAGGCGTATTCACTTGGAATGAATTTCCATGATGCCACCAGTTTGGACATATGCATCATCAAACTCGCCGTAAAAATGCACTGTTGTTCCACTTACTTTTTTACAAAAATGCTGTTTTATACATTGAAACAGAAAAGTAACTGGAACTCCCATGTATTTTGTCCCACACTTTCGGAAATAATATCTCGAAACTAGTGTCATCCTGAAAATTCATTTCATCTGGACGCGTCTTGCCAACTCACCGGCCCCAATTCGTAAATTGCAATGTGTGTCGTAAAGTAATTAACTATGAAGTTAATGAGTGCATTTTTGTTGATTAGTTGAATATGTGTGTCGATTTCTTGTACTGCTAATGTCCGCCTCTTCGAATAGCCCAGCTCAACGATAAGCATTATGCAACATGCCACAGGCGCTTTTTAAAAATTTCGTAAAGCTTAATTTTGAACACTCGGTGTATGTATGTATATATATAGATATATATGAAAGGCTCAACCGTGTCTGAGCTGTATTCTGAACGCACGCAAACTGTAGGCACTTCAGA
Organism: Dermacentor silvarum; assembly: GCF_013339745.2. Classification (NCBI taxonomy): domain Eukaryota; kingdom Metazoa; phylum Arthropoda; class Arachnida; order Ixodida; family Ixodidae; genus Dermacentor; species Dermacentor silvarum. The sequence continues at coordinate 36,278,470 of NC_051159.1, read as the reverse complement.
CAACTATAATAAAGATGACACAGAGGAGACCCTAATGCCGTTGCTGATGTCACAGTTCATAGCATGTCGCATGTCAGCAGACCAATATCGTCATTTGCTATCCTGATGTATAGGAATTCTATTCTGAACGCTGTAAAATTCAGCCACGTTGTTGAATTCCTCCATGTTGGCGCTTCGAGCCAATCAGGGAGGCCGTAGAAGCCCAGCGGGTCAATCAGAGCTGTCACAACATGGGGAATGGGACATCATTGCGAAATTTGGCAGTCCGTTTTTCCAAATCGGAAGGGGGTGCGCTAAGCATTGTAGTCTGGGGAAGTATAGAAGAAAGTTATACCGGCGTCACAGGTACACTTCTGATCGCGATCAGGGCCGACCCGGATCGACTTTCTTGATCGTGATCAGCAATGGTCGCTGCTACACGGTCGAACGATCCGGATCGAGTTGTTATCGCCTGCTGATCGTCGGTAACTCTCACATCTGCATAATGCTTTGCCTACAAATTCAGATTTGCAAAATAGGCTTAAATTTGGACACACTGAAATTTTACAGCTTACTACTGGCGATAAAAAGGTATTTAAAGGTTTTTTTTTATTGAACTGCCTTCACTTTTTGTTTTTAGCGTTCCCAGAATACTACGCTAGAGGGCGCATACCTCAGCCTGGGATCGCGATCAAGGGGCCTGATCACGATTCACGGATCGCGATTGTCTGGACTCCGCAAGGTCGAGATCGCAAATGACCGTGTAGGAACACTCGATCCGGACCAAGCTCAATCCGGATCGGTGCTGGTCGCGATCCGAAGTGTATGTGTGACACCGGTATTAGACTAGTTGGTGAGTATTCCAGACATTAAACACTGTTTGCTTGCGCTAAAAAGACGAGGGACCAACACAAGAGCCAAACAGGACAACACACTAGACTTCAAATGAATTTTTACTACGCTGAAACATAGAATTGATGGGGCGTCGGGATTCTGCGACTTCCATAAATTATTCCTTTAAGCGTATAGTAAAAATTCGGTTGAAGTCTAGCATCGTGTCCTGAGGGCTTCTTGTTCTCATCCCACGTCTTTTTGGCGCTTGTTAGCAAATGTCTCAAGTCGGGACACTTACGTCGTACAAGACCAGGACAAACAGTCATCTCTACCAATGACGTCACTAAATTTAAACCACGCCCGTTTGACATTATATTGACGAAAAAAAAACTAGAAATAAATAGAAAAAGACATTACCAGGCCAGTCAAACTACAGTTTTCTGTACACGTCGGTTCTTTTCGTTGTTTGCGAAACCTTCATCGCGAATACTCAACCTACACGATATATTCCAGGAGCGCTTATCACCTCTTCCGCCTTTAAACTGCGGAAGATCATATTAATCCTTCTTCTGATCTTCTTTACGTTTTTCCCAGTGAGGCAACTTCCCAAACCGTCCCCAGAAACATAGGCGTTTGGACAGAGTAGCAAAATATGGCTGGCCTGAGATCAACTGTTCCAATAATACATCAGCAATAGCCGGTTCTACTGTAGAAAGAAAGAAACTTCGCCCAATGCCCTGTTTCACATGCGCAGAGATTACGCTCGCAGGATGTCATCAATCAACGTCGACAAGCAGCGGAGCTTATGGTAATATTCCTATTCATCTCGGTGCGCAGAAAAAAAAAATTGGCGACAATCCGCTCATTCCCAGGAGGCCCTCCAAAGTGCCGACCCACATCAGCCACACGCACTTCACAATCTGACAAAAGCGAGAAAAATAAAACAAAAGAAAAGAAAAGGCGGGGGAGGGCATGAGTTAATACAGCAAGGCAGGAACTGCACGGTATTTGAGGGAGTCTCAAGACGTTGCGTCATTAAAAAGTGCGGCGTGGAGCAATGCCCTTCGGGACACTTTCGGACCACTCTGTTAGTTTTTTCTCCCCATAATTCACGTTTATTTCTTAAGTTTGCGCGTGGCTGGCCTGTTTTTTGAAGTTCGAGTGGTTTGCTGAATAAGTTTTCGATGTTCTTTTAAACGCAACAAAACAATGTTGAAAACTTGACCCCCTATATTCTGTAAAGCATTTCCATACACTGTTTGACCTTTGCACACACGCACGCACGCACGCACGCACGCGCGCACGCACACACGCACACACACACACACACACACACACACACACACACACACACACACACACACACACACACACACACACACACACACACACACACACACACACACGCAAACGCGCGCGCGCGCACGTGTGCAAATGAATTGACAGGACTTTTATATTTTATAGACATCAGAGAAAAGAGATGCTGGCACGCGAATATGGTGCCGGTTACCTTTTGCCCATGACCAAGGAATATTTTACAGATATGGGATGTTATGATAACCTAAAGTTATTCCGTTCTGATTTTATTCAAAACTCGTGACGTAAACTTGCGTAACCACCGACGCAAGCACGGGCGGATAACCGCAAGTTTTGTTTCAACAGCCCCGTTAAGCGCTCTCCTAGTTTAGAGGAAGTGACTTCTGTTAGGTTTCAAAGAGAATAGCGTTGCCTTCCGCAACAGGTTTTCCTTGTCTACTTGGCTGACGAGTTTCGAGGAGAGTGCAGAAGAGCAGAGGTTTACGGAGGGGCTCTGTGGCAGCGCAGTGAAAGTACATAATTTGTTGACGTCAGTGGCGCCGGTGTCTCCGATTGGTCCGCTTCTCCTTGCTTAGTTTGCGGTGGCTTGTCGAAGATTGCGGGACGAGCCACCGCAGGTGAGTTCCCGCTTTTTTTTCCCCGCCCTTTTTCTCAGCCTTCTATTTCTCTGTTGCCTTCACCCAGCATTAGCTAGCCAACCAGGCGGTTATCTTGTTAACACCCTCGCCTTAGATCTCACTCTCTTGTGTAGAAAACGCGCTTGTCCTATTGAATGCGCATACAATATTACAGCGTAACGTTCACAAACAACAAAACGTAACAAAGTAACTCTCAAACATCTGCGCAATGTGTGATGGTCCAACTGCGAAACATATACGAGTGTACCGCATTTCGGATAGGGGCGAAATGCAAAGACGTGCGTGCACCGTCCATTGGGTGTACGTTAAAGAACTTCAGGGGGTCAAAATTAATCCGGTGTCCCCCACTACGGTGCGCCTGATGATGATCTGTGGTATAAAGGTTACCACTGTCGTTGTACAATCATTGCATTCTACCGGTGCTAACATATGGGGCAGAAACTTGGAGGGTAAGAAGCTCGAGAACAAGTTAAGGACCGTACAAAGAGCGATGGAACGAAAAATGTTAGGCCTAACGTTAAGAGAGAGGAAAAGTGCGGCGTGGATCAGACAACAAACGGGGATAGCCGATATTTGAGCTAACATTAAGAGGAACAAATGGAGCTGGGCAGGCGAAGTAATGCGAAGGGTAGCTAACCTGTGTACGATAAGAGTTACAGAATGAATACCAAGAGAAGGGAAGCGCAGTCGAGGATGGCCGAAAACTAGGTGGGGTGATGAAGTTAGGAAATTTGCAGGCGCAAGATCAGCTAGCGCAAGACAGGGGTAATTGGAGATTGCAGGAACAGGCCTTCGTCCCTCAGTGCACATAAATATAGGCTGATGATGATGATGATAATGATGATGATGATGATGATGATGATGATGATGAAAGTTACGAACAGGAATAAGGTGCCCGAGAAAGGCTGACATGGCCCACGTTTCGATAGGCCTACCTATGGATCTTCATCAAACGCGGACTTGTCACCTACGGCATCTTAAGTTTTTTTTTTACCACAGTGTGCCACGCCATCTGTCGGCCCCCTTCTTGATTTTGGATCGTAATGATATCGGGTTTTTCGCACGTAATACCCCATAATAATTTTTTAAATCGTGCAACATGTATACAAAGCAACGAGATACAAAGAAAACCAGCAGACTTCAATGATTCCTAGGCTGTGAACTGACTTCTTGAAACAGTAGTGACTCCCTCAACTTGTGTTATACCCGCCGCGGTGGCTTAGCGGCTATGTCGTTGTGCTGCTAAGCACTAGGCCGTGGGTTCGATTCCCGACCTTGACGGCCACATTTTCATGGGCCTTAAAAGCTGAAACGATCGTGTGCACGTTATAGATGCGACTTGGATGCACGTTATAGGGAACCCCAGCCGATCAAAATTAATCTGAAGTTTTCCACTTCGGCAAGCCTCATACTATCGGGGTTTTTGCACGTAAAATTCATGAATCTAACTAAAATTGAAGTTTCCCTCAACTCCTTTCAATGTCCCAATGTTTCATGCAAAAATACCGCAATGCTGCGCAAACAGCATTCAACAACGACAACACAGACGGCTACAGCCCTACAACAACGACACTACAACAACGGAGGCATGAAGACGACGTCGCGGCGTCAAAGAAATCACGGTCGGACGGACAAAGCAAATCCACTTTCGAGCTCTTAAAGCAGTACTCATATCCAGGAAGGTGTGGCAACTCGGTCCCGCGCTCCTCGGACGTAAAAGGATGAGACTAGCAAGCAGGGAGGTTTGGAAACATTTTAATTTGACTTTAAGTTCCGTCTCGAAATGCCGGATCTGGCATTATCGATATTTGCATGTCATCACGAAACAGAGATAAATTTGCTGACGGCTGGTAGTAATAAGACTAGGCGTGATGACATCGCTGCATAAAAAATAAAAATAAAAAAAATGTCACAGTTTCGCCCTACAGGCGAAGCAATGAATGCGATAGCAACACAGCAATGTCATACGAAGTAAGGTGAGCGGCTTTGGTAGCAATATGAATTGTAGTAAACATGAGCTGATTAAGTAAGCAGGTGTGCTGCGGCGTAAGTAGACCGACATGAAGGGAGACTTGATGACCACGAGAAGGCGCGTGTGAAACGGTGGTGTTGATGAGAAGCGCTTCCCGTGGGCAGCGCGCGTGCGAAGGGACACACCTGTAGCGCTGCACTGCCGATCCGGGCAGCATTACATGTGTAGCGTGCGTTGGAAAATGTGGCCCGACTATTACTAACTAAATGAACAAGCGTGGTGTGAGCGCGCACAAACAAACATGAATAGATCACACTGAATGACTGCAGACAACGACTGTCAAAACGCTGGCAGCAAGCCCATACGCTGCAGCGGGCGAAGGTACGTGCGGTCTATCGCTTCAACAGAAACTGAGCGGCGAATGCACAGTGCATAAAGGTCAGAGCCGTGTGGAGATAAGAGACGGTGCGGCGAGCGACGAGCGCGGTTGTTGGCAGAGAAGTGCCTCCCCCCCCCCCCCCCCCCCCGCTCCCTCCGGCGCTGGCTTCCCGCCTCCTTGCTTGCGCGTGGGTGATTGAGTGCGTTCGCTCTCCGTGATAGCGCGCGTCCCCGCACGCTTCCGCTCGGGCATACGGCGCGCGGTGAAGATTTTATCTATATGGAACCTTACGGCGACGGCGACGACGACGGCGACGGCTACGGCGACGGCGACGGCGACGGCTACGGCGACGGCGACGCCGACGGCAGAAATCCGGTTGAAGTGTCCATATAATTGCTATCGCAATAAAAGGAGAGTGCAGCACGCTCTTTTCCTTTTTTGTCCGCTAGACGATAGCGATGCCACGCTTCGTTCACATGAATATCAAGGTGGCGCGAAAGATGCTGAAACAAACAAGCAAACGAACAAATAAACAAACAAACAAAAAACGATTGTTGTTGTGACGTTGCTCTTTAAAAAATTACTATTGATTTTTGTTTACATATCGTAGGGGGAATGTTGAACCAATATTTTTCCAATGATGTCACCACAGCTTACAAAACATATATTCTACAGTGCTGCTGTTTAGCATTTCTGAACCACAAGGTTATTGACGACACTGCTGATTTATTGTTTTGGAATTATTGGCGTTCAGTGTATATTACCAGGCGTACTTATATTTTCCAGTGACCATCTTTCACCGGCTAACAAATGGTAAAGGCTCAGCGCAAGAGGCGCCTTTCTGTATCAGAAGTTTCTCGAATGTTATCGCTGATTCTATCTGGTGTTTACGTTGTCGCCGAGACTTGTGTAATCCGATCGTGTGCGCGACGCGAGTGGTAGCGTACGTTGTAGAACTTACGCGAGAACCACAGATTATGCTTTCGACGAGCGTCCTCACCGCTATCATTGAACTGCGTGTTACTTCGTTTTCTGGGCACAGGTTCACCAAATAAACAGTTAGGTACCCGACGCGGTGGCCCAGTTAGCTAAGGCGTTGCGCTGCTGAGGACGAGGTCGCGGGATCGAATCCCGGCCGCGGCGGCCGCATTTCGATGGAGGTGAAATGCAAAAAATGCCCATGTGCTTGCGTTGTAGTGCACGTTAAAGAGCCCCAGGTGGTCAAAATTAATCCGGAGCCCTCCACTACGGCGTGCCTCATAATCAGAACTGGTATTGGCACGTAAAACCCCAGAAAGAAGAAGAACAGTTAGGTTCGTGATTTGCGTTGTGCCGCTCTGGTTCTTCAACGTCACAACAACGTGACGATATATAGGGTATCATAGCTAACGTTAGCCAAGTTGTTGAAATAAAAAAATATATTCAAAAGACACGATGCAAGATACGAATTTATGGCCTACGGTGTTCGGTCGTTACAAGCCTGACAACCGAACACGGTAGGTCTTAAAATCATGTCTCGCACCGCGTTTCTTAAATGTTTGTTTTCTTTGAACAGCTTGGCTAACGTGAGCTGGGACATACACGCGATATAAACTGGGAAAACATATAAATGAGACTACATCTAGAAGCTGTCTACAACAAGCTGAAACACAGCCAAGATGGCGGAAAGACCATCTTTACAATCGTCGTTCTCTTCGACACAGTGATCAACGTGATCTCTGTCACATAGCTCGCAGTCTCGTGACAATATGTATGTGTGCGCGTGTGTGTGAGCGTGAAGACTACCCGAACCGAATGCCTTGTTTTTTGTTAGATACAACCATACGCAGTCGGCAGCCAGTGAAGCAAATATCAAAAGCTAGAGCATTATGCTACCTCGATCTGGTGCATCACGCACCTGCGGTGATATCTCAACAGGTTTTGAGCTTACAAAACAATTACTTAATGATCTTGTTCAGCACTCGTCAACAAAAAAGTATACGACAACATTATGTTGCCGAATTGTTGTGCAATTATTAAATGTATGTGTGCATGTGTGGTATGGAGAAAAATAGCTGGAACGAGCTTCTTTTGTCTCGCTCGTTTGTTTGTTTTGTATTTTTTCTCCGCTTCACTACAGCGGCCGAAGAAACGCCGTTACACGGCGCTACCTCTGGCGAACGTGTTGTCTCCTGTCTGCCGAGCCTAATTACCTCGAACCACACCACCTATCTCAGCACCTAAGACCGTCAGACGCCACGGAGAACGCTGGGGTAACCTCTGCAGTAACCGCAGCAACGCGAACAAGTAAACTCTGCGTATATAGGCAAATGCGGTCATGTACCGCAGCATCAAACCCCACCCTACTCCACAAAGAAAGCTCCATTTTAGTATAATACTGGTCCGTAAAGTGCCTTGGGGCAGGCATAACGCTTGTACCGCCGAGAACGTGCGCCAATAACTGAGATGAGATATATCATAAAAGTATCCATTTGCCAGGCACGGTAACACAACGCCAGCCTACAGCGTCGATACAACAGCCTGCCTCAAGCATCCGCTGCAACGAGATATCTGGTTGCAAAGAAACATGATGCCGCTGAGGTTATCGACCTTTCTTTTTATTTCATGCATATTCTATTTCGTGATTACGAACGCATAGCATGCACGTGTGTATTCTCCCTCCGCGCACTTCCTGTCGCGCCATTCCTTTGTTGCGAGAAAAGAAATAACGCGCAAGAGAGTAAGTTTGTGAGCTTTTATAATGAGTAAGCGCGCATGAAAGCTTCAAGCAGGGTTAACCAGTAAGGTTTACATAATTTACTGGCAACAACATCAGTAGAAATCTATAAATCTTTTGACAGGCTTTTTAGTGCCTTATTTTGTATGAAATCGCGCGGTTCCTGCTATTCAGCGGCAGTTATACTGAAACGATGTCATGTTCTCACACGAGCGCGAATCGTTGGTCTTCGCTCTTGGTTTTTAATGCGAAAGCATTATATGCCCCATTGCGCGAAAATCCAGCGTTGTCGTCGGCGGCGTGACCGAAAGATGGTACCAAAATTGGCCGACGGCGCGAAGAGGAAAAACACGCCAAAGACGCTCGGATTGGAGTCAGATTTGTCAGGTAGGTTTCTGTAAACACAGTCAATTAATGGAATTGAAAAGAAAATTCGGTACATTTCAGTCTGGGTGGAAATCGAACTCAGGCCTTCGAGGTGTGCGACGAGCACGCTTCCCAGATGCCACTGTGGCTGCACGGTTACTGCTGACTTAAGTTGTGCCTAGTGCTTGCGTCCATTGCAGATGTCACGTCACTGCTTCCGTCACTACCTCTCACGTGTCACTTGCTATTCGGATTTTATAAGTGCTGTGTCTACTACGATGGACTCTCGAGGCCAAATCATGAGTGTATATAATGAGGTGTGCCTAGTGCGTGCGTCATTGCAAACGTTCCGTTGCTGCCTCCCGCGCGTCACTCGATCTTTGGATTTCATCGGTGCTGTGTCTACTGGGATGCTCGCCGAAGCGTCCACCTCAGCGGCAGCTGTGAAACTTGGAAGCCCACGGAAGCACACTTCAAAAAACGACGCAATGGAACACACAAAAAAAATCATCGTTCTGCAGCAAAATGGCACGAATGTTTCCGGTCTGTGTGCAGCGTATACGCAAACACACACGCCAATTCAGCAGAAAGAATTTTAATGCGTGTCGAAAACAGAAATCAAAGAAATTTAACACAAGCGATTATAATACTTTCGTATTCCCACACGTAAGCAGTCTTAAGTGTCCCTGCTGAATTTTTATTGTGAACTTCCTTGAGTGTCATTATTCGCTGACACCACGAACGCATCTCTGAAAAGGGCGCCAAGCAGTACGTGCCTGAATTATGGAGCCATATGCAAGTAAGTTTCCGTGGATCAGCTGGTGCGGTAACCGACAATTAGGCCTAGAACGAGAACTTTTTCTGTGTGGTTATGACTACCAAGGCTGCGGCTTGTGTGCAGGGCTCGCTTAGCAATTTGCTGCTTTCTGCCAAGCAGCAGGCATTGGCGCAATAACCTTGATTTGAAATTACCCTTCTCTCGATTTGTGAATTTTGTCCCCTACAGGCCTGTCATGTCTTTGAAAGTAAGTCTAGAATTCCCCCGTGGCATTCTGTGGGCGCTATAACGTAAAATGGTTCCAAGCTGTTTTGATTCCACTTTCTGCAATCAGCCTCCACGATTGGTCAAAACATTTTCGGGCCACTCCCAACTTCGCCTGTCTCTCACGCGACGTCACGAAAACCGCGATAGCTGCCCATCAGATATAACGTGTACACACTGATTATGCATGATTAAACCGCACAAAAGAAAAATAATTATTCCAGATTCGGCGCCTTTTCACCATTAGCCCTCTGCTATTGGTTCAATGTTTTCTGGCTATGCCCACTTCGCCTGTCTGCCACGCGACCTCACAAAACCGCGATAACTCACCACGTCAAAGTGACATTTACGCGAAAAAATGCTTTAATATGCCTAACAAAACTGAATTTTTTTCTGAATAGCCACAGACTGCCCCGTTCCGAAAGGAATAGAAGATGGCTGCCCGCCGATCGTTCAGGCCCTCTCTACTCGCACTTGCCGGTGAGCATGTATTTATTTGCGCATGATAAACCTTCCTTGCGTGGCAGTAAAATGTTATCGAGCCCTTTCGGCATGCATACGACATCGCTCTGACAACTCTTCCTTGCTGAGGATCCGTTTTAGCGGCATTCTTATCCTTCAGTTGCACGCCGCCGTGATTTTCGACCAGCCACCGCAAGCTAAGTAAGGTGAAGCGGGCCAATCAGAGAAGCCGGCACCACCCTCTTCATGCAGTTATCTATTTTCGCTGTGCTGGCTCTGCCCCATCGAAACCCTCTCCTCTAGAGCGTGCTCCTCGCCTCTTGTCAGCCAATTAGATAAGAAAAACCGCTTAGTGTAGACAATATTATTGGTTTTGAAAGCGAACAAAGGTGACCTCTTATAAACGAGGAGAGTGTTTGATTGGGTTGTTCAGACAACGCTGCGGGTCACCGCCCGAGGCTTGCGTCGGTGGTTACGTAAATTTGATGTCAGGAGTTTGGAATCATTTTACGTTATAGCGCCCCTGTATTTGAACATAAGAAATGTGCGCTGAACTTCGATTTTTTTTTCTTAAAAGAGCGGCATTGCGTATATATTGCAGGTTCCTTTATTGACGCGTTTAAGTATATGTGATTGCTTAATTACTGTGGTGTATAGGATTAAGCGGACCTAACAGAAATATATAACTCGATTTCCTTTCCCATTCGAAGGTGCGATTTATTGCTTGTATCTGAATGGAACATGTTCCTTAATAGTCTTCATTGCCTTCTATGTTCGAGTACATGTGCTACTGTGCTTAATACTAGCGGTGTGTCCCACGTAATGAGTTTCCATAAGTTGCGATATAGTTCGTGTGCTCTATTTATTAGGCCGTTCGGACAAATTAGCGAATGAGGAAATCATTATAGCGACGTAGAACTGGTTTGCGGCCAACTGTGTTGTACTAACCTAACCAAAGCTTTGTCGACCGAGCGCCGACCACCCATTCGTCACTTGTACTCTTCCGTGGTCTCCATCTCCCGCGACATGTTGGCCCTCGTGTGGTCTCCGTCTCCGGCAAGCCTGCCCAACCAGCACCGTGCATCATGCCCTCTTCTATCAGTGATGTTCCGTGCAGGGAATTTTCCCTGTTTAAGGGAATTTGCGGCCGCAGTTTTGAAAGAAAGGCAAAAATGGGCAATCATTGCGATATTGCATGTAACTTTAAGATTGATGAAGTAAATATTAGAATTATGCCAATGAGCAGGCTATCACTTTGACGTCTACAGCACCCCATTTTCAGTGCACGGGCCAAACTTGGAGTGGGTCGCTTCAAGTTCTCATAGCCATTGAATAGCTGGTGCGCTGTTGGGTAGAAAACGTGAGCTAGTTTGCTGCGTAAATATCCAATAACATGACTTACTGACAATCGCTAAAAAGCTGTGGTGGTAGTTGATGCTGGAGCTCTGTATACGGGGAAGAAGATATGTGTGGAAGCGACCGACATTATATAGAAATTGAGTTCTCATATGCTGTCCGACCGACATGTTCAATAAACTCCACTGTTCTTAAATATCGACAGCTCTTAAAATCTCTTAAATATCGAAACATCGACATATCTCCACCTAGCGGGATCGGTCGCTGTTTTAAAGAAATCTCAATTCGATCTTAACAAAAGCAAAATGTGGTTTCAATGATGGGTCAATGACCGCTAAAGAAATATTCAACAGAGTTATAGCCCAATGGACTTCCAACAAGTTTTGTGGGCCCAATGCTCAAGTGGTCTCAACACTTACCGCAATGATAATGTAACAAACGCCGATGTTCTGCCAATGTTGTGTCAGTGGTGGCTCAACAAACATTCAAAAGAGTCACGGCACAATTGATTTTCAAACAATTTTGAGTTGACAATATACAAAACGCCTCGAGACTTACATTAATGATATTTCACCAAAATCATAATCTGTTGTCAATACAATTAGTCAACAATGACCGATGATATTTCAATATGTTCTGAATCATTTTTGTAAGGGCAGCAAGGATACGGCAGCAGATAGAACTTGCCCTGCGTTCACAGAATTGTAAAAACACGGTTGCAGACTTTTACAGTCAGCAGAAGGGAATTATCCGACGCGGTTGCTACATGTGTTGACCACCTCAAATCTTCTTACTGTAACATAAAGTTTTTTTTTTTTTTTCGTCAGGATCAGAATGAAATTCATCGAAGTTCAGAATTATTAAGGCAGTTCCCACTGCTTTCAAGTTTTCCTTTCTTTCTTTCTTTCTTTCTTTCTTTCTTTCTTTCTTTCTTTCTTTCTTTCTTTCTTCCTTTCTTTCTTTCTTCTTTCTTTTTTTCTTTCTTTCTTTCTTTCTTCTTTCTTTCTTTCTTTCTTTCTTCTTTTCTCTTGCTGACTGGAATTGTGTTTTGTAGCCGGCTTCTGTATAAAAGGTGCCAGTACGCTCTAAGTTCATTTAATTTTTAAAATAAAAATGTAAAAATGTGATCATATTAAATGATGATGTCGCAGAGAAAGTGATTGTTATGGAGCCTCCAAACACCCATACCAAGCAAACTCCCAATTTGTTAAACGCACTAAAAGAAAGACCGGCATTTTTAAAAAATAATATTGTAATATTACTGTTGCGGCGGGACGAAGAGATTAATTACAGATATTGAACGTCAACAATGGGGAGGGACAGAAGCTTCAGGCAGCCAAAGTCACAAATATTTTTGTGAATTCGTAAGGGATGTTTTCGATTGGCTGACTGCCTTCGTTGATTACATTTTCAGCATCAGGACCGGCTTGAATGGACTCTTACGAACAAATCTAGTGTAAGAGGTTTTTGTGAATACCGGCCCAGATCATGTGTGATGAAGTCAGTCCGACCAATGCGAAGAATATTACCAGGTCACTTGATGGGGCTAAAAGTGAATGCCATTGTTGCGCCTGACGCCTCTCGAATTGCAGCAAAACCTGATATTCAAATGTTCTTTCTTCTGCTTTTGTCTGGTCGCTATCTCTAAGGTGTCCTTGTTTCATAAGTTTTTGGCCGAGTTTCTGGTGGTTATTTTGGTCCTACGAAAAGTGAATTCATCTGTCTCTATATTTGTTATAGTAACGTATTATTTGTCATTACGTTCATCTCTTATTCAAACGGTGGTTCAAAACTGTTACACATATTTAATTCTCCGGTACCCTGTCGCTTCATCCTAATTAGATTGGTCTGATGTCGGATCATAAAGGATTAGTTATGAATCAAATAGCAAATAGCTTCGCGGGCCTGTTCTTTCGGTACTTCTTGCATCAGCTTTCATAAACTGTTGCTAGGTTGAAGAGGCACGCTTATATGCAAGACTCCTTGAATGCATTATTAACAACTTTATCTGAGTATGGACATAACGAATTATCGAATTGAGTGTCGAATTGAACTCATATTTACAAAATTGGCGCTGTCGAGCAGCTTTGATGAACTATTCTTTTCATAGAACTGGTCTGGCGCCCTCCTGACGCTGTGCCCATTATGAGGCGATAAATCTTTTATTATTATGATGCTGCCGTTTTTGTTTATTAAAAGTATTTTAGACAGATCAGTTCACTGTATGAGAATCAATCTTTCGATTAACGCTCGCTTTCGGACCGTGTGTATCCGGATTCAAACCCCGCTTCTCCTTCTTTTTCTCTCTGGGTTTCTTTTTTCTCTCTCTCTCGCTCTCATTCTCTCTTTCTCTCGCCCACAGCAAGTTGTGTTACAATCGTCGATACGACGCAATCATATGGTTCACATAAATTGATGTTGTGCAAGCGTGGGTGTGTAACCTAGTGGTTATCAAGCTCGCCTTCGGACCGTGGGTACCCGGACTCGAATACTGCTTCGCCAAGAAAGTTTATTTTATTTATTTCTCTCACTCTCTGTCTGTCTTTCTTTCTCTCTCTGCACCTCCTCTCCTCATTTCACACACTCTCCACTTCGCTCGAAACTGCGAACACCATGTAGAGAATGTAGAGATGAACCTCGACCTTAAACAGCTCCGCTGTTAATAATATTCTGCCTTTGGGAGCGTCCTCTGAAGGGCATTGCCCTAGGGATTTCCGTGCAGCCATTGGAAAATGACCTTTTGATTCTTCACGATTTTATGGCTGAACTCTCAAACGTTGTGATATTTTACTTTGACTTTACCGATAAGTTGCATTAGTGTTTGATTTGACTTCTTTAACTATATCCGATTCTTAGCTAGTTACCCGTAGTGGGCTCAAGCCATATAGACAAATCAACGAGCCAACCAGCAGAGACCAGTGGGTAACCAACAAGCTTGTTTGTATGTCCAAACTGAAATAAAAGACTTCACTTGACTCGACCACTGGATGTATTCCTGGACGATCATTCACATTACATCGTCTGTAAATAAATGTGTCTCATCTGTAGCAGTGTTACGGGGAGGAACGGAGTACCCGACGACGTCTAAATTATGTCGAAGCGCCAACCCACAGACTAAAGCTCTCTCTGCTGTCTGTAGGCTCGATCGTCGCGCAGAACCCTCCTACCATTACATCACTTACTCTCCATATTGAGGAATATGTTGCCGAGGCTTCGTGCTCTGCCGAGGAACCCCGTTAACTCGCTCGACTACGCATACGAGTACATGCATCACAAGATCGCTCTGAGGAGCGGCATGACCACCGCCACGAGCATGTTTGCTTCGCAGAAGGTGGCTTGGAGTGACTTTGGACCTGTCAATGTAGACGCGGGCCGTGTAAAAAGTTCTTGGCCCGAGTATATAATAGATCCCTTCACTGTTCTTCGCCGCTTGAGCGGGTTTAATATACGTGTTGAACGCGAAGAAAGGGAACCGAGGGGCCCGATTTTTTATTAATCATATCATAAGAAGCCAACAAACATTAACACCAAGGACAACATAGGAGAAATTGTACTTTACTAATTGAAATTAAAGAAATGATAAATTAATGGAACTGAAAATGTATGAAAAAACAGCTGTCCGCAGGTGGGGAACGAACCCACGTCTTCGCATTACGCGTGCGATGCTCTCACCATTGAGCTACCGCGGTCATACGTGGTCACACGTGTTGACCAATACTCAGACTGTGCATGTTATACGCCTAAACCATTTCACATTGTATAAGTTTTACACCCTTTCAAGAGAAGAAAGGTGTAAATCGGTCTATAACATCCAAAAAAGAGTGTAAGGATGTTAATTATGCATCGATTGACACTCTTAGTCATTTTTTTTTCAGGGTGTAAAATATTTTACAGTACACACCCGTCACTTAGCCGGAGCTAGCCCGGTGGGCTTCGTTTGCGAAACAGAGAATACGAAACTATGGTTGCCGCGGGACGAAACAGGAAAAAAAATGAAGGATCTGGGGAGGGGGGGTGGGAGGGGCGCAGAAACAAGGGTGACTGTCTTTCTCATTCTCATTACGCTATCCTTAATCGCACGGGTCTCATCCGTAACAAATTGAATTTTCTCCCGGTAACAAAGTACTGGGCTTTAAATAGTTGAAATCGTTACCATGGACGCCTGTGCGCTCCATTGCACCTTTTCAATCAGACACGCTGTGTGTTTCAGCAAATGCCACCATTTCGACGAAACATCTTTTTTTTCTGTTTTTTTTTTTTTTTCTTTTATCGCTATCCTAATCGAGCTCGTTCCTCGGGGCCCGCCGAGACTTGAGCGCGTTGCCCATCCATATACTAAACCCTACCTAACGAGCCCCGAACGCGGTGACTCTCGGCCATGCACGACTCTCAACGCGATGAGCCAATACCCGAGGCGCGTCTCCGCTCATCGACGTACCAAAGCGCACGCGAACGCTCCTCGCAGTATAGTAGTACAGTCTGCGCGCGTGCATACAAGTCTGAAGGAGGGGCAACGGCTGCATGAAGCGAAACCTGGGCGCAGGCGTGTAAGTCCTCGTCTCCCTGCCACGAGCGTTGCCTCACCCTTGACGCAACCGAGCGCGAGCGCCGGGGTCACGTTCCTTTGGGATCCCCGTGACCCCGTTCGAACCCCCCCCCCCCCCCCCCCCCCTTCCCCCCACTTCCATTTACTCGCTGCATGGATCCATTGGGGGTTGCAACTGGGGAGGGCTTTAGGCGCGCTTAATTGCACGGCTCGACTCTGGGAGTGACGAAGGAAAAGTCTTCGTTTCGCCAGTCGTTAGGACACCGCCAAACTGTCGGTTCTCGGGCCGAAGAAAGCGTCGCGAGTCGCGCCCATTACTTCCCTTTCTTATATAGCGCTTTTCTTTTTGTGTCCTTCCTGTCTTTCTTTCCGATTTCGTTTCCTGAGCGTGTTCTTCCGTGCGTCCCCCTTCCTCGCGCGCATCCTCACGTCTTCTCGATAATCTCTCGAAGTCATTCTCGAGCGACGCGGGCTTGATGACGAGCGCGGTGCATTGCAAAAAGCAAAGGGTGGAGAGGCGAAAGGGGGGAAAGGAGGCGCGCCTCTTTGATTCGATGTCTGACGCTGTGTTTCGCGGCGCATTCCCATAGAAACGACAAAAAAAGGCAGGATGCAGGCAAACCACGATTTAGTAACGGCGGATGCAATTATTGAAGAGAGAACTTGCCTTCACCTAACGGTATATAGAGGCCCTGAAAGTTGGGAGAAAAAAAAAAAAAAAAAGGCAGTGAGTTCGTGAATGTGCGCGCGTCATTTTTAGCGCCAGTAATGACTTCTTCCCAAATGCGACTGCGAGAGGAGAAATCCCGGCGAATAGATTTGGGACGCCACCACGGAGAACTCTAAATTGAGCTACTCGCGCATCTATATGTATGTATTACGCGATCGATCAAGCGAGGCGCCACCGGCATAGTTCTTTTACCTCTTCCTAACCTCTAAATTAAGCTTGCTTTGCCTACGACCCAGGGTTTGGGGACGCTGCTGCTGGGTCGGTCGGTATCTCGGCGGATATATTGGCGGATATATACATAAAGGCTACATATCCACCTAATACAAGTACCTGCAAACGGGCTTACATAACCCATGTATGCTGACCGACATAGTAGCGCCAGTAAGCACACCTCTGTTGGGCGTAATAATAATGAAAAAGAGATTCCTAAATAAAATCCTGATCATATAATGTCGGTAGCCCTAAAATACACCAACTTTTTGATAGATCTAGTCCGCAATATTTACCGATCTTTCTTATTTAGCGGATGTGCCACGGGGATTACTACGTGCTCCAATTTTGACCAATCTCCAGAATAGATTTGTGCTACGGTAACGCAAGGTGCACATAATCATTAAATGTAAGTGGATATGTGTCATATTTCCTCGTATATAGATACACCTGTCATCGCCATTCTTCCCTTGTCAAGCATCGTACATTACGAAGCCCGAGGGCAAGGGATCAAATCCTGGCCGCGGGGGTCGCATTTCGATGGGGGTGAAAAGCAAGAACGCCCGTATACCGTGCATTGGGTACACGTTAAAGGACCTCAGAAGGTCTAAATTGATCGGGAATCCCTCACTACGGCGTGCCTCATAATCGAATCGTGGTTTTGGCACGTACGGTGCCAGAATTTAATTATTGTTTTACGAATCATACATATCGCCTGCGTCTTCGTGACATCACAAAGTACACATCTCACAGTGTGCGGGCGACTGATTTATAGCTTGCACTTCGGTATACCATCCTAACGGTGTAGCGCGTAAACATGAAAATTGCATGATATTACACGTTTCATAGGATGAAAGAAGACACAATTCTTTGCATCGCTGTTAGTTCTACAGTTGAACCCGGATATATCGAACTCGAAGGGGATCGCGAAATATTGCGATATGTCAATCATTGGAAATATAAAATAAAAACGTTATATAAAAGTTTTCAGTGGGATTTTACAGCTGTTCGTTATACACGACGATTCGTTATATTCGGGTTCGACTGTATGTCATTTAAGTTATCGCTTTGAAAAAGCTTGTGTTCACGTAGATTCCAACAAGTGTGTTGCATCTTCATAAATCTTTCTTCTTATTTTTGCTTCCTTGATGGGACAACTAATAAATTTGGCAGCCACAAGTCCAGTTGAGCGCTACGGAATGCGAAACATTATTGTTTGTTAGTACATCATCATCATCATGTTTCATTTTCATCACTAGATACACAAGGTGAAAAGGGAGAACCGGAAAAAAAAACGCCGAAAGTCCCTAGATTTGTCAAAGCTCTGGTCTCCCAGACAGACACTGGAGAAGCTGGTGTATCAATACAATAATGCATAAAGGGTTGACAGAAGAGTACTTTAACACAGGTATATGTACATACATTTATATTAATATATAGAGGCTGGTTGTAATATAGTTGTGGAAAATAACGCGCAGTATACAATTATAATGTCTTATCTTGCATAGTAATATTCTGCCACAAATTTAATTGAACATAAGATAATAATGCAAATAATATATATATATATATATATATATATATATATATATATATATATACGGCATTACGCGAAGCAAACCTAGTGCGTATTGTTTCCAGTACAGTGGAGTAGCCGCCAGTATTTTTTTCGTTACTGAGATTTCATTAATTAATTGTAATTAATTATCTGACTCGAGAAGTACTGTCCTAATTATCAAAGTGTCAATGAGAAAGTTGTAGAGCAACATTAAAAACTCCCGATACAGCTTTGTGTTGCTCAATGCGTGCTACATAAATGTGTTTTTCCGATTGTGAAAGAAGCCCGCGAATACACGAAGAATTGCCGCACGACTGGCCGCTCGAGGCACTTTGCGTGTATTCGCAGGCTTCTTCCACGCTCGGAAAAACACACGTTTTTCCGAGCGTGAAAGATGTGCAGTTTTGTCCCGCTGCAACGGATGGAAGAGCCAGTCTACATTCGACAAGAATGACAGTCATTAAAATAAAAATGAAAAATAAAAAAAGGCGGCAGAGCTCACGTACTCTCAGTGTGAGCTATAACATGCGAGCGCTATGCCGCATGCGGAGCATTGAACCGGAACTTAACCGAAAACCGAAAACCGGGGAAAAAAAGAACTTTATTTTTGTTCGAGCCGGATCTGAACCGGAATTTTAGAATTTTTTCCACTCCGGAGCGAAACCGAAAAAAAAGAAAGAAACGGTTTTCGATTCAGGTTGGTAACATCTTATGGAGCTTTTCATCTATGCAGTGCCTGCACTTGTGGCCCAACTATGCTACCTCATTTGTAAATACACACCCTGTTCCCGTGATCTCTGAAGTGACAGCATGGCTAGTACGGTTTTCAGCATATTGCTTCAAGGTGTTAACGCGACTATATTTGCACCGCATCCGACGCACGGATTCGCAAGACTGTGATGCGTGCAAAGAACCTGAGACAGTGGAGCGCATGACGCATAGTGAACGGAACGGAACGAAATGATAGCACAAATTATACACAGTGCAGTGCTGGTGCCACTTTGCAACACACTCTGGAGTCAGCTTTACGCGTTTACACATGGAGATCTAATCGAACTTTCCCTTTTTTTGTGTGTGTGTGAGTGTAGGTGGGTGGCTCGTCACCCTCGTGTATCGGTGAACCCCCTATCTCGCGTCCAATAAACAACACGGCCCTCTACAAAACACAAAAACAGTTCTAAGAAAATAGCACTAAAGCGGATGACTGAGCCAGAAACGAATAGATAGAAGGATAGGGTGAAGAGAGAGAGAGGGGATGAAGCGAGCAACGGAGTGACTGCCGCCTGCGAGTCCCGCAGACAACGAAGAGGTAACTTCGAAAGCGCCACACATTTCGACGAACGGAAGGCGTACTCGCGAGGCAAGATAAAACAGTGGCACACATGAGAGCGAGAGACTGATTACTTTGCCTCTCCTCCTCTCTCCGGCGATATCGTGGCGCCTTTTCCTTTGAACGTGTTCCGGACGTGTTCCGAATAGACGGCCGCTGTTTTCGAGCTAACAGCCTGCCCGAGAGAAAGAAAAGAACAGAAGGCGAAGAAGAAGAAGACGAAGAGAAGAGGCCTGCGGGGCGCCGGGAATAGGGATAAGGCAATGATATCGCGTGTTTGGACTCCGCGTGAGAACCCTACGGTGCCCGAGCGCAAAGGTTCGCAGGAGCTCGGCTCCTTGATCTTTTCCGCCGCCCGAAAACACGTCAGCGCTATATAGATACTCTCGCGCGCCACCGTGCACTCTCGCACTAGACGACGATTGCCGACGATGACGATGCTGCGTATACGAGAATGCTCGGGTCTACGTGTATACGTACGCCGATACAAGAGCGCGGGAGAGGAAAAAAAAAGAGAAGAGAGCGAGCTGCTTTGAAATACAAGAAGCGCGCCCGTAGGAAACGGTCGTACACGCACACGCGTATTGTCTTTTGAATTGTTGTTCTTGGATATCTTGCACTTCACGGCAGCACACGTCTTCTTCTTGCCTCTACTTTAGACACGCCTTCCCTTTCGGTGCCCTGTCTCATGCCCCCCTCCCTTTCTCTCATACTCGGAGAGAGAGAGAGAGACATCTCGTCTTGCGATTGTCGATGGATCGAACTCATCTCCTGCTCAGTATTCCGGACCCGTTAGCAGACTGACTCGGGTGCCCAGCTCTGTCCGCTCGGCAAGCAGGCTTCCGTGCATGGCTCGCTTCATCCGGGGGGCGGCTGCTCGCCTCCGCATCACGGCTTGCTGCGAAGCTCTCCTTTTTTTGGGATGGCGGTGGCCGATCGCTCGTTTGATTCGGGGTTCTCACCGAAGAAGACTCGAGCCACGTACGACCGTATTGGACGGTGCGGGTGCGAAGGCGTCTCCCTTCCCTCCCGCTTTGTGAGCACTTTGCCTTCCTCAATGGCTATCGCTTAGTTGTTGCATCCGGCCGTGACTTTAGTTCCTAAAGAGGCGAAGAAAAAAAAAAGGGTTGAGAAATGTCTCGGAGGCGGACGAAGTGCGCGGCTCGAAACACGATCTGTTTCTAGCTCTGAATTGTGCTTCGCTTTCTCGGTCTTCGCTGGGATATCTTTCCTCGTCGCACTCTGCTACGTTATTTCATTTTGGTGTATTGTTTGCTTTGTCGTTTTTCAGCACATTCGTTGCACTCTGACATTTGCGACTGTCCGCTAGTGCCTGAGCACCATGGGCGTGAACTAACAAGGAAAAAAAAACAATGGAGAAAGAAGTTATTACGCCAGAAGTGCTCGATGATAGCCGATTGACGTGTTGGGCATGTTAGAGAACTCGGCTGGCAGATGGAAAATCGCTCCTGTGAACGCAAACCTTTCAGAATTTGACCCCTAGATCAGTGCCCGTATTCACAACATGCCAGAAATGTTTGTAACAAGAAATTTATACTAATCCTGATGCTGTATGCAGAAGAAATTGAAACGGGCTAATGGATGCTTGGAGGAGAGGAAAACGAGGTTCGACTGCCCTGCGAGCTCCTCCATGAATGGCCATTGTTAAACTATCATCTTCCATCTGATAAGTGAACATGACCCACCGACGCAATATTATTAGAAATGGTGGCCAGGCATGGGCAAAAAGCACGAAACCGCTTTTGTAATTCGGCCACGGATCTTTACGTGAGCAAGTGCCCGTCTAATAAGAACAAGCGGTGCCCTAAAAGCACTCACAGACTGTCTCAACTGACGCCGGGACGTAACGTTTCTCCTCCACTGGCCGCATAACGTTTCCCTTGTCATTCGTAATCGATTGCGACAACAAAGTGAGCGTGCGTTTTATCTGCACCAGGAAGATTCTCCGGATCGGTCGAGTAACAACGACGCACAAACACAAAATCCAAACCATGCCAAATCTCAACTCTACATGACGGGAAGACTCCCTTTCGAATGCAAGCGCTCTTCAACAGACACAGGTGCTTCATAAATTGTGTCCGCACGCTCTTCGAGAAGGCGGGTGTACCGAAGGATGGGAGGGGAGGGGGGGGGGAGGGGAGTGCACGGCTTATTGAGGGACCCGCCTTTCCGGTCAGGACGCTATTTGCACTTCGGCCGCCCCTTATCGAGTGGCCGAAGCCACTTGGCCTGCTTGTGTGTATGTGTGCGCGTGGCGGTGAAAAAAAAAAAAAAAAAGTTCGTGATGCGGAGTCCATGCGGCAAAGACGCGCATCGCATCGGGAACCCAGGTGCGATCGCGCTGCCACCTGTGCTTTTGTGCCTCGGGGCGTGTTGTCTTCCGGCACGTAGCACTCGTCGGCGAACGAGGAGGTTGCCGCCACGCGCCGTCGAGTGCGGAGGAGGCAGCGTGGGTCTCACACACCACCCGGTTCAAGGCGAGTCATGGCCGCGCCGCCACGGATGAGTCGGGGCTCAGAGCCTGGCGGCAGGCTACGCCGCGTGATACTCGATTAAATACGGAGCCATCTTTTTGCCCGGCGGCGGGTTGCAGCGCGCATCCGGTAACTTGGCTCTCTTTTTCTGGAAGCGGCCCAACGCTGGAAACGGGCCGCAAAGCGCACGGATATGAGCCGTTTCCTTCTTAGCTTCGTTCCGGAGTTATGCACCTGGAGCCGAATTAACAAAGAGCTCTTCGTTCGTAGGCGCTCTCGACTATTGGCTGCTTGACTTCGCTACTGACTATCTCCGGCATCAGTATTGGCTGGAACTTACTCTTACGAACAAGTGATGAGTCGTTTCTATCTTAGCTTTCTTCCGGAGCTACGCATCGGTGGCTGAACTGGCGAAGCTTTTAATTCGCAATAGCTGTTCGTCATAGGCCAGCCGCCTTGGCTGTGTGTCATCGCGGTCGGCTGGGATGTGCTTATACGAAAAGCTCTAGTGTAAGAACTTTTGCCATGAATGTGAGCCCTGGGCTTCACCTTTACAAAAGGTTATCACGTCAGAGAGAGAGAGAGAGAAATAACTTTATTTTGTCCAAAATGTGGTTAGAGGAGGGGGTAATGACTAGAAGCCTCCCCCTCACGTCAGAACTGTTAGCAAGAGAAAATGCCAGCCAGTCGTGATGTCTGACTTATCATTAGCTAAAGTCACCGGCCAATGGCAAACTGTACTTGGAAAATGATAAACAGTAAAAGCTAACAGCGACGAAAAGCACTATGAATTCGGTCTTGCGTCTGAGATTTTAGCTTTCGTCCATAGCTGTGCGACAAACGTCCACTGCATTGGAAGGTGCATTGTACTGCAGCGCCCTCCTCCGTCAGGCCAAGAAGGCTTCCGGATCAACCGAATTAGGGCGACGAAAGTAAAAGTGAAGGGTTGGTGACATTTCAGCACGAGTCCGACACGACCAGCAGATCAGTTTTTGGTAAACCAAACAAGTAACACGTCTTGTTCTGGTGTGCTGCTCCTACATTAAATATTCATCATAATTATCGAGCAATCATCCCGTTATTTTACGGCGACTGCAGAATGAAGGCTCCTTCAAGCGGTCTCCAATTATTCATTACTTTCTTCTTTCGCAGAATCCATCCCATGCCTGCTAATTTCCTAACCTAATCACACCATGCCTAATTCTTGACCATCCTCGACTTCGTTTCCCATTCCATTCTCAAGTACACTTATTTCTCTCAATATCAACTGCGACATCGCTGCGCCCGTTAGCTCTCTAAACTAAAGAGCCGTCTTCATTAACGTCCTGTCTATCGATAATATGGTTCAGTCAACCCGCAAGAGCCGTGGAAGACTTTCTGGCGCGAGCGGAAGGGGTAACGACCAAGCCGATGACAGGTTCATCTACTGAAGTGCCGAGCATCGAATCCCGTCCTTTCTGATATTAACTTTCGCGAAAGTCGAAGCACGAACGAGCAGCGTTACTCTTACTCCTCCAGTATACATGTCTGCCCCGCAATGTACTCCGCCTAGCCAAGCCTTGACACGCAGTTTCCCTATACATTCATCTGTCTTCAGATCAGGTTCTGGGCGGACCTTCCTCGGAGTCATTGAGAGAGAGGGAAAAAAAAGGCATGCCGACACGTAAGAGACGCAGGATTTAGGTAAGAGCAAAAAAGAAGCAACCACGGAAGGTCGCAAGGCTAACGCGCGGGACACAAAAGGCGGTCGCTCTCTCTCGACATCGGAGCATCGCAGGCGCGCACCGGCCGTAATCTGCGCGACGTCACACTTGAAGAGACTTCCCAGCTGAGAAGAGAGCAGTGAACAATGCTCTTGGGTCAGGGGAAAAAAAATGAGAAGGGTGCCGCCGAGCACGCGAAGACGAAACCGGGAGGGGAAGATGAGAGTGGGATGATGACGGAGAGGAGGCTGAAAGTGAAGACCCCGTCGCACGCACCCGCAAGAGAGCTCCGGCACAGGCGCGCCTACAAAGAAGACAGTCCGACGACAACGAAGGCGACCCGAGCGCTAGCTACGCGGCGAAAAGACGCTCACCCTTTTCTAGCAGGCTGTGCGCGTCAGGCGAAAGAATAAAGGGAAAGAAAACGGCGGGGCTTGCGCCTCGCCAGAATAATGCGCACCCTGAGAAAGCGGCCTCGTCGCCAGGGCGGAGGGCAAAGAAACAACGAGCCTCGGTGCGCGCGTCTTCTCGTGTGACGAAGAAAGTGGCCGCCGCCGGTACGCGCGCCGCTTGAGGGGCATTAAACAGATTCACGGGCTATGAAATTGCCGCGGCAGCACGGCGCGCCGGCGTAGGAGCATCGGAGGAGGTGGGAGGAAGGGGCGGCGAGCGAGCCACAACTAGTACGCGCGCGCGCGCGCGCACCACACACACACACACACACACACACACACACAGACACGCACCTCTGTGTTTGTCAGTGCAAACACGTTTCTTCTTTTGTCCGTTTCTCGTTTCACTTTCACCTCTTCGTTCTTTCTCCCTCGCTGTCCTCTGTCTGTGCACTGGCCGTCCGTTAGAGGCACCGTGCGCCACTCAACGGAGGAAGAGACGCGCGAAAACAGGCCCGGCGCGTTCGCGGTTTGCCCAGAGTTCAAATCCTTCTTTATTTCTTGTTCATTCCGCGCGGGACGTTTTGCGGCGCAGCGGCGGCCCGAATTCGGGGGTCCACGTATGAAGATGGCGGTGTCTGATCTAATTTTCCGCATGAGCTCGCTTTCTCCCCTCGGACGCGCCGGCGGGCGACCCCCTTGCGAATTTGGTGATCCACGGCACGCAACGGGGCTGTTCTACCGGGACGACGGCGACGGCAGGGCGTTGTTTTGTTTGCCCCGCGCTTCTGTGAAGCGCCGTTTTCTTCCTCGCGCTGTTGCTGTACTGGAGAAAGGGGGACGAGAGAGCGCGCGTGAGACCGAGCGCGGTGAAATCGCCCCGCGAATCGCCCCCCCCCCCCCCCCTCCCGCTCTCTCTCGACCATCTACTGAAAACACTCGACCTCCTCGCCCCTTTTTGCTTTCCGCGCCGAAACCACTTTGTTTTCCCGCCGTAGATGTGAACGCTTGCCCTCCCGTGTCGCCACGCTACTTTCAAAGCGTCGGAAGCTCGCAGGTTCACAACGCGGCGCGTTTCGCCTCCACGACCAGAGCGACGTGCGAGATGGCGGCGCCGCAGTCTGAGCAGCTAACGTCCCCTCTGCGGTGGCGCTTGTAGCATTTATTCGCTTTCGCCATCTATGCGCTTGTGCAGCGTGGATAAAAACGCTAGAAGAAATAAAAAAAAAAAAGAAGAGTGTCTCTCTCACTTCTCTCAGGCTCGGTTTCGGTTCGGTGTCGTCGACGACGGTTTTCGCGCTTTCTGAGCCGTCCGATAGCGCGTCGCCTCGGCGAAATTGAGTGTCGGTTTAGGCTGGCGCGTATCCCGGGCCCGTTTAGAAGCGGCTCGCTCGAGTGTGCAACGCGAGGAAATGGCACCGCGCGCTCGCGGGAAGCGCGCTGAATACAACTGTTCGCATTTTGCGACCCCTTCTTCACTGCTTCGCTCGTGTCATCTTCGTTTCTTTTGCGCGTTAGCTTTGGAGCCGGGGTCTGCAAGTGTGCCCTCTTTGTGGCGTTTGCGCGGTTTTCGTTTTCCATCCGACGCGCGCGGCTGTTTTTGAAGACGCGAGGCTCTCAGTTTGCCGATCGCTGACGACGCGGGTTATGAATGCTTTTAGGAGCATCAGGAACGGCTTCACTCTTCTGGATCTCCCCTTATAACTCTCAGTCGCTTTTGAAAACAAGACACACACACGCAAAAATGAACAACAACCTTACGAGATGCCGTGTGAACTGAGTCTACACGCAAGGTATTCTTTGCAAACATCTTCAATCGAATGTAAACACATGTATATATGTATGTATGTATGTATGTATGTATGTATGTATGTATGTATGTATGTATGTATGTATGTATGTATGTATGTATGTATGTATGTATGTATGTATGTATGTATGTATGTATGTATGTATGTATGTATGTATGTATGTATGGGCTGCCCTGTCAGTGCCCTTCCGTACATTTAAAAATATTTTTACGTCAATATTAGGGTGATATTCCGCTGTTGATGTACCCTTGCGATGACTACCATGCCCTCTATGTGTTCCTGTAAAATGAAAGTAGCTCGATAGGACATGCACGGTGATGTGCTTTAACAAAGACAGCAGTTATCTGGTAACGCTTCGATTTCGGAAAAACCCCATCTCCACCTAACGCTTCCTTAAACCAATGCTTGTTTATTTTTACACCTTCACTCATCCTTTGTCTTTTTGTTAACGAGTTTTACTGCTCCTTCCCGTAAACAACTATTTATACCGAATAAGTTCTCTAGCTCAGTGTAGTTACACAATCGCCTCATATGGGAATGAACGCCCAAAGAAGTCAAAGATAGCAGCTCTTAGACAGCACCGACTAATGCACTTAAAGTGTATTCTTTTTCGAAGTCGAATAATACGAATAGTCTTCTCAAATCTGCAGATCAACGGCTCGGTGCTTTGAAAACCTTTCCGAATTTTCATCTCGTGCGAAAATGCATATCTTGACACCGTACTGGTGAGTTCTAATGGGTACATGCGATTCACCCTGCACTTGGGGAACTAGTTCCCACCAGTTCAGTTCCTGCAGTTCTTGTTCGTGCGAAGAAACACCATCTCTAAAATTTCTCGTTTCATGTTGTAGCTTTCTTCACTGAGTATGTCAGCTTGTATGCAGGAAAGGAACACGCTCAGCATTCATTTCAAGTCAGCGAAAACCAGGGGGTTTTGTCCGAGACACATGCAACCTTTGCACCAATTCTCAGGCGCAGGTCCACTGCGGATGGTGGCGAACTGTTCCTGAAATTCCAAGATGAGTCCCGCGTTTCAGGCCATAGTTGTGCCCGTGCATTCAAGTTTCTCGATAATGTCAGCTAAAAACGTGAACTGAGCTCATAAGTATACTAAGTGACCTTCGAGTGTATCGTCGAGTAGAGCAGGTTGAGCCGTTCTCGCGGCGATACTCTCGTCGGCTGCAAAGCTGGTAAAAACAGCTTCATGGACTGGCAAAATGTTTGCCTAATAACTGGCTGCCTTCAGCCAAGTTCCCCAGCGGATGATAACATTATAAACAAGATGCGGTGAAGGCAAAACACAGAAAAAGCATTTTAGGCTCCGCGAATCCAATATACGCACCAACATCAAAATACTCATTTACAGGCCCAAAAAAGGTGCCACTAAAACGTTTTTGGGCCCATAGTCCATACTTGTGTATTAAGTAGGCATTTTGGACTAATGTCTCGATCTAGAATCACGACATACACGAAAAAAAAATAAAACAGCTAGGTTTCTTGACGCAGTTTTGTTCTCTTGGCTTCTCTGTGCTGAATCGTGCAATGGCGGGGCTCTTGTGGCAGAGTGTACGGTATAGGCCATGATGGGTAATATGCCTTTCGTCTTAATTTCATTTGATTGCTTCTCCTTGTTCTTCCTGTATTTATTTCACAGACCCGTAGAGAAATCCATCGGTTGTAAATTAGCGCCCTGTGCATGTCTGCCTCTTCTTTTGCGTGCTGTCGCTTTTGCGCTGCCCCTCGGCAAGATACTTGACCAACTCGCCCGAGCATCAACGTTGGAAACTGCGAATCGGGCTAAGCGGCGCAATGATGCTCTTACTAATGGCATATTCGGGTGGTCGTGTTAGCGCTACAAAGGTCATGTAAAACAGTTACTAAGCGTTACCGTTTGCATAAACGGGTTCCTCTGATGATAACGAAGAAAGATAATCACTTCCATACCCGGTTATTGTTGTAATACAGGTTTAAAGATGTTTTTCACCACCTTTGTAGCACGGCCAGAGCGCTCTGAAACGACCACTCGAAGATGCCGTAAGCGTCGCTTTACTTTGGCGCTTTGTTTGTGTTCGTGGCTGCGACTTCGGAGTCAACCGTATACGACTGTGCGTTGCATTTAGATGATAAAATGCGCCGAGCTGCAGCCATCTCCCGTTCAAAGGGCAAGCAGAGTAACCGCGGCATCGTCCTGCTCCTCATTATCGTTATTAGCCTATTCATGCCCACTCTTTAAGATAAGAGCCTCTCCCAGAGATGTCCAATTACACCGTTCTTGCGTTAGACCACTCCATCATACGCTTGATACATTCTATACGGATACATTTGCTAATCTCCTCACAGCGCTTGACTCTCTGCTAGCATACTCGATTTTATTTTTCTTACTTGGGCCCCCCTCCGGCTGTTCTGACAGACTACCGGTTAACGTCACTATATATATATTCGCTGCACGACGCGTTCAACCTTACTTTTTGACATTATTGTTATTTGGAATATTACATACACGCGATTGCGTTTTAATCCATGCAGCTATATATCTTTCGTTCTGTAAATGTTATGTCTATAATTTCCTTACTCCATCGATCATTGAACTCCTTCTCCTCACGTTTATTTGTTATCTTTCGAGTCTCGGCCCCGTAAGTTAGTACTGGCGGAATGCCGCGCCGATATACTTTTCTCATCAGTGATATTTGTAAGGTGCGCTAAGTGAGTTGAGAAAGCCTGCCATGTGCTATCGCACTCAGCATGAGCTACAACTCGTGACGCGCTGCCACGCGCTTTCGCGTTTGTAGCTCATACTGAGTACTATAGTAGGCTCCAATCTCATTTTAATTCGTCTTGAGATTTCCTTCTGTACACCATGGTCCCCTGTGACTAAACGATCTCATTATGGAGCTTAATGTACCAAAACCGCACGTGGGTTACGGGGGACGTCATAGTGCGGAGATCCGGATTGATTTGAACTACATGGGGCTCTTTAGTACGCGCCTAAATCCAAGGCTGTGTTGTAATACTCGCCGGACAGCAGCGCGTTCCGTTTCTCACGAACACGTCAAAGTAGACAGCTTCGCGAAGACAGCATCTAAGTCAAAAACGATGCAGGCTACTTTCCTGTCCGAACAAGATGGCGACTGAGCAGGACGTCTGCAAACTCGACGGGAAGGTCGTCTGGAAACAAGAAAACGTAGGTACGCTTTCCTACGCGCTTAATGTAAGTCACATCGTGTTTTTCATTATTTCGCAAGCGCAAAGACTTAGCATACAAAAATAATGCGTGCCTTTCTCGGCTTTTTCTAGTTGCCGCGAAGTGGCGTCACATCGCAGAAGCATCTTCCAGACGGTTCGAAACGCGTTCCATTACATGGCCTCGAAGCTGTCTCGGCCGTCTCCTTAGCTGTCTACGTAGACTGTCTCCGATGCTGGCCAGAATTGGAACGCACCCTAAGTACTTAAACTTTCTGAATTCAGCTACCACAGGAATGCCGCGACCGCCACGGCTACGAATGCGACCCGCACCCAGCGTGATCGTTAGCAGAGCTCCATGCCGAATGAGCGACCGGGGCTTCCATGTCAGTACTTGGTCAAGTTAAACGTACACGTTCACATATTCAACAGGTTTTACTATCAATCGACAATCAAAAAGCTCTTGTGCCTTGCTATTGGCTACTGAACGTTAGTTACTTCACTCTTGCGCCTCATTAATCTTCAAACCAAACCTTAGACGTTGTGGGTTCACGTCGTCCACATTTGTTCTAAGTCATATCCGGCGTTGAATGACAACACAATATTATTTATGAATCATGAGGTCACTAATTTATTTCCCGGGACCGTATCACTACTCCTTCGCAATCTAACACTTTCAATACTTCTCGCAAGCGTGTAATGGATAACACTGAACGTATTATCTGTCACAAGTGGCAGCATCATGTGCTTGTTTATACAGACCCGCTCCAGTCGATCAGTTTCTACGATGCTCTGCTGCTGTGTACGAATGAGGTCGAGGGTTGAATTGCCAAATTACGATCGGATTAGCATGCCAAAGTGCTCGCGCAACGTTCTCCAAGTACACGTTTAAGAACAGCCAAAATAAATCAGGAGATCGTTGCAATTGTTTGTGAAATAATGTTACTGTCGGGAAATAGGCCACCGAAGGGCCGGCAACACCGAACATAATAAATAAATTTTAGCGAGCTAAGGAATGTAGAAAAAAATGTAAAAATAAAACATAGCGGAGGTATAGAGCATCACATATCTTAGGCGCTGCCTGCGCTGTGCAGCGCGCTGTACCAGTGACATGCTAGAGTGCGGTCACGGCGTGCGTTACCAAAACGGTCTATCTATATAGTCACAGCACTTAAAATAAAAATAAAAGACACAAAGCGAAGCATAAAGCAACACAGAATTATAGGGCAAGTTCACATAAACAGTTCACGATGTCAGATAGTGAGCCCATTTACAATGAATCGTCTTTCAAAGAGATTGCATAAAGTCACTATCTATCAGAAAATGCCGAAGAGCTGTGAAAGCGTGTCAGTGTTTGTCTGGGCACGACAAGGGACCAAGATCATCTCAACAGATAACGGACGCCTGTCCAGCAGGTTAACGTAGCTGCTCAGGGTCTCTCGCTGGCTGCGGCCGCTCGAGGAGCAGATGTTCCACAGACGCATCCGGCGTGTTAAAGTGGATCCAAGCAGCGGAAGAGCTCTTCTTGATTTTATTTGCGAAGTGAGGGGCCTAGGCCACCTTCAGGTGTAGTCGATGTGCGAGCGTATCAAGCGTGTGGCCAAGACGCTTGTATATCTCCCGAAGCCCAAAACCGGTTAATCCTAAATAGGAGAGGTGACTTTGTCTGGTCTTCAAGTCACGTGGCTTGGCTAAGTATTTTTGTCGCACTCTAGATAAAAAACGCTTGGAATTTGACATTGGATATTCAGTGGGGGTCAAGGTATTGAAATTATGTGTCACGGTAGCCAGTCTGTCTACCACCTCATTTCTTTAAATACCGACATGACCAGGAATACGCTGAAAACATACTTCATGGCCTGCTAAAGATGCAACCCGAAGTAGGCCCTGTGATAAACACAATATATGGGGTTTTTTATCAAAATTTGGTCAATTCAACACCTGGGTTCATTAACCTTCATCTGAATCGAGTCCATGCTATCTTATGTGCCGTGATTTTAGTACAGTTACGTGACCAGACTTTGTGTTTACTTTAGTGCACCTATGTAACGGAACTTTGTGTGCCGTTTTTCTTAGTTGACTCAGTTTAGTGTGGCATTAGTGTACTTATGTGACTAGATTTTGTGTTTACCTTAATGCGCCTTTGTGACCGAACTTTGTGTTGTGTCTCTGAGTTGACTTTCAGTATTAGTGTGGTATTAGTGTACTTATGTGACTGGACTTTGTGTTATTGTCGACATTTAATTTTAATGCGTGTAGGTAATTTTTTTTCTTTCATATCTCTATGTGAAAAGGAGTAGCCGGCGTCAATTAAAGGGGTCAACATCTCCTAAATAACATATAATAAGGAAAGGCCCCTACGACATACCTCATAACCCACTTTGTGGCTACGAAACTTATTGAAGGAAACCTCACAGTTTAAGTATTTTTGTTTAAATAAACTCATACCGTTCGTGAGCTTTCGATGTATGCGGTAACTCCATTCATCTAACCCAATTTTCCTGCTATTTTAGTTCTTATGTTCCCAATCGAGCGGGATGTACGGAGATGCGCAACCTCTACTAACTTGGGAAATGAGCGTAAATGGTTGAATGAGCGTAATCACATCTTCAACAAACATTATCGCAAGAAGTATCGTCGCAGCGGGATTTCGACACGGACAAAGAATTAGCAACCGCATTTTCAGCGAAGCGTTGTCAGGAAAACCATTTGATAGCGCTTAATTCAGGGGTCAAATATTGAACGACTTGGGGTTGGGTGACGATATCTTTCTTCTTTCGGCTCGCTGGAGACGGCCCGCAAATATTGCAGCACACTTGCCCGGTTCGAACGCTGCACCCAAGCGGCTGAGGACGCACAACGGTGGCGAGGACAACGACGCTAGCGCCGCTTGCGCAAGCAAGGCTGTCTCTCTGCAGCGCTGATGCAATGTAAAACTTTAAAGGACACCGCAGGGCGCGCTTTAAAAAAGATAACCCAGATACGGCCACTGACCCGCGCAACACTTGCCTCGTGGGCCAGCGATCCCGAGATAGCCGTTGGGCGCGAAGTAAGCCGTTTTACGGTCATTGTTGGTGCTTGGCTTGTACGCATCGCCGATGTCTTTTCCAATGTCATCTTTCGTTTCTTTTTTTTTTTTTTTTGAAAGGGAACGAGCACTGCCTATACCCTCGCGATCTCTGGCGACGGTTCATTTCTTTTTAAGAGCTTTCAAAGATACGACCGCGGCGGTGGTAAAATGGGCAGAAGAAGCCTACACTTTGCAGATGTAGTACGCAGAGGCCCTGGTAGGATTGTGTCCACACTCGGGTCTCCGCTTGTTGCGGTGTGTATAAGCCCCGACCTCTGCATTTCAGGCGTTCTTGATCCCCTAACGTTAGGCCGTTGCGTCGTTTCTTTTCCATTGGCTCGTTTTGCCTTTCACGGCTGACAGTGTGAAGAAACATCGAGGACTGCGGGCAGCGGGAACTGCAAGCGGCCTCTATTTGGCGGGTGCGCAGTGTACACACATACTCATATTGTGGCACCGACCGAAGTTATGGCCGCTTCTTATTCAGTTCAGTTCGTTTCCCTAAGGACCACTCATGGTAGAGATATCACAAAAGGGGGTGGGGTCACGGGTTCATGTTTATTGTAATAAAATTTCAGTTAGCTTCTGCAAGAATATCGATGGACAACTGATAGATGCAGCTTGGTGGGGAAGGCCGTTCCAGTCGGACACTGCTTGCAAGAAAAATGAAGCTGACAAAGCGTTGAATTTCATTGAATTCCACTGAATAGAATTAATTGTGAAGTGTTATGTTGAATTATATTGATAGACGATATGCAAAACCGGCAAGTGCGCCCTTCTCCATACACCTAGTTCCACGACGACTAAGTGTCTCTTGGCGGAGTGTTGTTTTTATACCTCTGGCTATTTTTGTGAAATCTCCAGTGTATCGATCAGGCGTCGCGCCTTGTTCGGTGGCGATGGACGTGGACCGCCCAGGGCGTCTGCCGGATCCGGCGGCGTCAGCGACGGCCGCCTCCAGGAAGCGGATCGGTCTCCAGACTGACAGCGACAGCGAAGGCACCCATATCTACTCGCTCAGCAGCGAGGACCCTTCCGACGACGAAGGCTTCGAACTTGTGCGGAGCCGCAAGGCGAAGAGAAGCAACACCAGGTCCTCTTCGTCCTCCAGTACGCAAACTGTTGGGCCCATGCGGAACTCCGACGCCAACACCATTCTGTTTATGCCTGTGATGCCCAACGGTAACATGAAGCGGCTTAACAGGCAATTTGTCTCGATGCTGCTGGAGACCGTGGTGCCAAATGAAATCACGGACATTAGAGTGAACACCCGCAAAAATGTACTGGCGGTTGATGTTCTGCATGCGGGTGCTCTTAGCGCCCTACGCAAAGTAACAGATCTTGATGGCATGCAGGTGCGCTCTCACATACCACTGGGATCTGATGTCATCACTGGTGCAATATATGATGTAGACTTGGCCATCCTCAACAATGACTTGCCGATTATGGTTAAAGCAGCGAGTGATCGTGACGTCATTGTTGATGTCTACCGCCTGGGCAACTCACGTTGCGTGAAGATTGTTTTCAAGGGCAACTGCCTCCCGTCTCACGTTAAGGTAGGCCACTTTCGGCATCCTGTCCGGCCTTTTATTCCGAAGCCTCTACAGTGCCGCAAATGCATGAAGATCGGACACGTGAGCAGCGTCTGTGAGAACGAGACAGTGTGCCCCCGCTGCGCTGAACCACACGCCGCCGATAAATGTGCCGCCACTGTCATGAAATGTCCAAACTGCCACGGATCTCATGAGGCCTCATCGAAAGACTGCCCCAAGATTAAGAAGGAAATGGCTATCTTAAAGGAGATGGCAAGGGATCATTCCTCTCATAGAGAAGCCGCCGCTAAAATCAGGAAGCGACGCTCCCGTCGCCGACGTTCTTCAAGAAAAGCTTCTGCGTCGGTGATGCGTATGCCATGTCCACAGTCACCTCCTCCACTGCCACCCAGGCCATTGACATCAGAAAGGCCTACAAAGGACAAGGGCACTGGGAGGAATACGGACACTGAAGCCTGGCCTGCGTTGCCAAAACGGCAACCAGCAGCAGAATCGCTGCGCGCCGATGGAAGTCGACCATCCCGGGCATCTCCTGCCGGTGAATTGACTGAACAGGATCGGCAAGTGGAATGGTGCGATCACTAATGAATACGATTCGCATGCTACTAAAAAAGCTGCAGACACCAACAGCTGAAAGCCCATTGCAAATACTGGATGCACTGAATACAGTGCCTACAAGCCTCCTATAAGCACCATGGCTCATCCAGTACTTTCTTTTCGCACTGAAGTTAGAAGTGCGACGATTTTTCAATGGAATGCCAGAGACTTGAAGTCCCGCATCTCGGATTTGCGCCAATTTGTCTTGAAGAATCAGTTCTCTATACTTGTTATTTGTGAACCGAACGTATCAAAGCCCTACAGACTATCTGGTTACGAAGCGTTTGCTTCTTCCACATGCGAGGAATGGAGCAACGTTCTCATTTACATCCGCACGGACTTGAACTATGTTTCGCGTGATGTTCAGCCTCATGACTGCAACCAATACGTTTGCCTCCGCGTCAAAAAGAACAAAATGGCCTTTACTCTTATTGGTTGCTACATCACCTCATCAAGGCGGTTTCACCCTGAAAGACTGAAATACATATTAAAGGAAACTGATGGCCCCTGAGTCATCCCTGGGGACTTCAATGCGCACCACTTGCTTTGGGGAAGCACCAAGATAAACTCCATGGGACGGAATGTTGCGTCGCTTGCCTCTGATTATGACCTCTGCATCATGAACGATGGTAGCCCGACGTATCTGCGGGGTCCTACGTATAGCAGCGGCCTGGACTTGACTTTGGTGTCACGGAACTTCACAGCACATGTTAAATGGTTTTGCGACATCGAGACTCATGGGAGTGATCACATTCCCACCTACTTAACGATTAATGGACTCACTCGGTCTTTCTCTCGTGGTATCTTGAAGAGCACTGACTGGACTATGTTTACGTCGCTTATGGAAGAAGCACGTGGGGGAGATTTCGCCGGCGACATCGCCGTCACCATCGCAGAACTTAAAAGTTTCCAAGTGTTCATCATCGTTATCATCAAGCCGAACGGATTTCGACATTGAACTTGAAAAACTTCGTGCGATTCGACGGCGTGCAGAACGACAATACAGACGCACTAAATCAATTTATGATCTGAGAGACGCACGTCGTATTCAGAAGAAAATTCAGCGTCGCATAGACAAACTAGAGAGAGAGCGATGGAAGACATTCTGCGAGTCACTGGACCCTCGCAAGCCGCTTTCACATATCTGGAGGACAGTACGTGGTCTTCGTTCATCCCCACAACAACGACACCCATTTGCAGCTTTGGCCCTCCATCTTGTCCAAACAGAGCTTGGTGTGGCGGAGGAATTCTGTGCGAGAGTCACTGGCGAGCCTGTCAACATCAACGTTGATGTAAGTGACCTCCCAGCGGCTAAGGTACCGGAAATGGACGTGTCATTTACCATGGAAGAATTCGAAGCCGCCCTGGCAGTCTCTAAACGATCATCCTCTCCAGGCCCTGACGGCGTCACCTATTTTGCCCTGGGACACCTTGGACAAGAGGCAAGAAGGGCGCTTCTGAACAGCTTTAACAACTCATGGCATAGAGGTACAGTTCCCCGGCAATGGAAGTTAAGTCGCCTGGTACCATTACTAAAGCCGGGAAAATATCCGTTGGACTTGGGCGGCATATCGCCTTATTGCTCTTGCCAGCTGCATCGGCAAGGTTATGGAAAGGATGGTCCTTGCCCGTCTAGAATGGTATCTCGAGCGTTACAAATCTGCCCCGCTGCCATGGCAGGCTTTCGTAGGGGTCGTTCTTCAATTGACAGCGTCATTGAGCTCACGACGTTTGTGCAGCAGGAGAAAAGCCGTAAGAACATATCAGTTGCGCTCTTTCTCGACGTGAAAGGCGCGTATGACAACGTTGCACATGATGCCATCGTCACCTCCCTGGAGACCATTGGAATCGGCGGCCGCATGCTTCGTTGGTTATCCGACTACCTAACTCGCTGGTCGTTTTTTCTGCAAACAGAAGACGGCCCCACAGCTGAACATTACACGTACTGCGGCGTGCCTCAGGGAGGAGTATTGAGTCCGACGTTGTTCAATGTGACACTCATTGGACTAGCTGACGTTTTACCTAAGACAATCTGCCTCTCGGTATATGCAGATGACATCTGCCTTTGGACTTCTGCAGTTACTCGGCTTCAGGTGCGCGCGCGTTTGCAACGGGCAACAACCTTGACATCAGCATATCTTCAAGCACAAGGCTTGACTGTATCAACCGAAAAATGTGCATTGGTTGCATTCACTCGAAAACTTATGACACCATACCCAGTTTCTATTATTGGACACACTATTGCCTACGGAAAGAGCCATCGATTTTTAGGTGTAATGATCGACCGCAATCTTTCCTGGAGCCCTCATTGCACGTACCTAAAGAAAAAACTGTCGTCGATTGCCCAGGTACTGAGATTAATGTGCGGGAAAATATGGGGCACATCTGTACGCTCCACGCTTCAGTTGTACACAGCTCTATTTCTAGGATACCTACGCTACAGCCTTCCAGCGTTGTCCAATACGTGCAATTCAAGTGTTCGCTCGTTGGAGAGCTTACAGGGCCAAGCATTGCGCACTTGCTTAGGACTTCCTCGCGGCGCGTCAACACCTGCAACAATCGTCCTCGCCAAAGATCATCCGATCCAGACATACGTTGCAGTGGATTGTCTCAGGGCGCATATCCGTCATCTTTCCCGCGTCCCCGATCATCACTTGGCGTTTTTGCCTTCGCAGAGACCTCGTTCCACGTTTTCTGAAGTTATCGTCACCAATCCAGATTGCCTTCCATCAGGATACACCCCAGAAGCAAGGCCTTCATTCCCCTAGTGGTGCCTGCAACAGCCTCAGGTGCGCCTAAGTATTCCGGGCGTAAAGAAGAAGGCCAATCACCCAAGAATAGCTCTGCAACAGATGACGCTGCTATTAATGAATGAGACCTACTGGGACCGAATACACATCTATACCGATGGTTCTGTCTCATCTACCAGTTCTTCAGGTGCCGTTGTCATTCCGGCCACGAAAACCACGCTCAAGTTCAAACTGTCACACGTCACAACATCAACGACGGCAGAGCTTGCTGCCCTGCGTGCTGCTGTACAATACCTCCTGCAAGAGACACCTCAGAAGTGGGTCATATTTTGTGATTCTAAGGCAGCACTTCAGAGTCTGCATTTTGGCATTTATCACAGGACTCATGAGCAGCTTGTATATGAGATAAGAGAAGATCACCATCAAGCTATCGCTAAAGGGCATGAAATTATATTTCAGTGGCTACCGGGACATACCAGCATTGCTGGTAATGACCTCGCCGACGAAGCCGCCCGGTCTGCTCATCTGGAAGGCCGACCAGTCCCAATCCCCTTATCCAGGACCGACGCTGCAGGAAAACTTCATATCGTGGCTATAGCTATGACACACAAATATTGGTCTTCTCTTAACCCGAAGTGCCACCTCCACAAAATTGACCCATCCTTGAAGCTTCAAGTGCCATCAAACATTTCCCGCTCTGAGGCGACAGTATTGTGCCACCTCTGGCTCGGGGTGGCATTTACAAAGGCCTACTCGTTTCGCATTTGAATGGGGGATACGCCCATGTGCGACTCTTGTGGAACCAGAGAAACAATTGAACATGTCTTATGTCTCTGTCCCCAGTTCGGCGTCGAGCGTGAAGCTCTCCGGACAGCATTGAACCGACTGGACTCTCGACCATTTTCGGAAATATAGATCCTTGGACCATGGCCGTACGCGTCGATGGCACAGAAAGCCACGAAAGCCTTGTTGCACCACCTCAAATCGACAGGTCTTGGCGACCGTCTGTAGACTTCGTGCGAAGCTTCGAATGTGCACGAAACTGTGCTCTCTCTATTTCCTTTCTCTCTCTTTTCATCCCTATACCCCCTTTCCCCAGTGCAGTGTAGCAAACCGGACGTGGGTCTTGTTAACCTCCCTGCCTTTCCGCTCTTCTATTTCTCTCTCTCTCTCTCTAGTTCCATCTAACCAAGATGGTGGACTTTGGGCTGGAAGCGCTGCAGTGTTCGTTTTCTCTTAATGGCAAAAACGGATCTCGAAGGCGCTGTTTCTTACTGGCTGAATGCGCCGGAACTGATTTCAGAGCTGGAAACACGTCATGACGACCGCGTTTTAGACACCATCACCGCATGCTGGCTGGTGATATCATTCCTGCAGCACTCCGTTCTCCGCATCATCCAAACTTTCAAAACGCTGGCCTTAGCTTTAATAGTGCCAACGGGAAGCCAAACGCCTGGGAAAGCGCGCTCATAGCATTTCGCGCATCGTCTATCGTGTTGATTAATTGAATTGGAATTTTTTTAATTACTTTTATTTGTAATAATGGGACAGGAGGCAACGAAAAATTGCTTGATCCCCTTTCCAGAGGAATTGATCATAACACGAAAATGAAACGTGCATCTTAAGGAGCGGCAGCTTCGTTGCACATTCACAAACAGAAGTCCATAAATGCGCACAATCATTTATTAATTACAGTCTCTCTAAGGGTGACGCAATGACAGCGATGCAAGCACGTGAGGCCTGTACTGCTGTGCAGTATGAACATCACCCCTGAGGCTACCAGGCGTCATAGGTACATCCAACGTGACGGTGAGTGTGTATGTGGCAAGACTACGTCGTTACAGCTTCGGCGGCATCACGTGCAAGCGCGCCCATACTATGTTGAAAGCTGAGCTGCCGCGGCTCCACCGAGCGGTGACGGTTCGGAGATGACCTTCGGAAAAGCCCCACTATGAACGCCGTCTGCTGACGACGACGTTTGAATTCAGAGAAGCGCAGAGCAAAATTTGTTTTCAAGAAAGACCCAGGAACATGGATGAAAAGAAATGGGCGACACAGAATGGAGGAAGAGGTCAAGAAAGTTGACAACCAATACGGGGTAATTGAAAGTGTAAATATACAGTCAGGAGTCACCAGAAAGAAAATGAGAGAGTGAATCGTATGGAAAGAATTGAAACAAAAAAATACCATGGAGATTTACAAGAATCAGAAGGAAGAAATTCGAAAGGAAAATCTGCAGGACAACACGAAGGGAAGGGAAGGAAGGAAAGAAACAGTGGAGAAGGAAAGGCAGGGAGGTTAACCAGTTTAGCACAACCGGTTTGCTACCCTATACTTGGGAGCGGGATGAGGGAGAATGAAAGATGGGGAGGAGAGAGAGAGCACATAGCACAGCACACACATCGTGGAATTGCTATTAGAGGATCGAGCTGGTTGCCTAAGGACAATATCGTACCGGAGGAAATATTCGGAACTGGATGAGGCATGTGTATGCTGCAGAAAAAATCCGGAGACCACTCACATCCTAATCGAACGCGAAGGGATTCACCCAGTGAGAATCATGGGTAACGTACACTTACCAAAATCGTTTAGATTTAAAGTGGACGGAGGCATCAGCGGTCAGAAGTCGAGATAAGCAAGAGACGTTTAGAGTATTGGTGGAAAAAAAGCAGGGAAGAGGTTGATGCGACCGGATCTGTTAGTCATAGTACAGGGCAGATTTCGAGAAAAAAAATGCTAAAGATTAAGGAGATGTATACAAAAATGGTAGGTAAAAATTATGTATAGCATACCTGATTAAATCAAGCGGGCTAGGAGGTGACTATTTGTCACCGCTCGGTTTCAAAGGGGATGCCATTAAATCATCATCATCATCATCATCATCTGACTCAGCTTGACTGGCGTGACTGCAAGACACTTTAAAGCACTGCCAGCTTTATTACCAAAATAGTTCTTCAGGCTACCGGCCTTGTTTTCAACAAAATTACTCAGTTACAAAACAAATTATATCTAAGTGTTTTCATTGCTACAAATATACGTCATCCAGAGCACACTTTATTTAATGATCAAACCTTCTCAACCTTTCTATGCATACTTTCCTAACCATTAGGTAAGCACGAAATGGCAAAGTATCGGCATCTCGCGGATTTCCGTGATGATGATTGCGTGACGTACGCGCATTAGTCATATTTTCGTTGGAGCCTGGCATAAAACACTTTCGAGTTAAAATGCAGAATACCCAGTTTGAAGGGCCTGGCCACCCCACGGAGACTTTCGCATAACGGTGGTTAAGGAATGAAAATAAAAGATGTTACACCGTTGAGTACGAACATCCTA
The DNA here is from genome assembly GCF_013339745.2 of Dermacentor silvarum. NCBI lineage: Eukaryota > Metazoa > Arthropoda > Arachnida > Ixodida > Ixodidae > Dermacentor > Dermacentor silvarum. Next base: position 36,238,148 of record NC_051159.1, on the reverse strand, counting down.
CACAGGCACACACGGGAATACATATGTAAAATACCAGTGTACTTGTGTGTACTAAGTAAAATATATATGCAACCAACATTTCGAATAAGCGCTGTTACAGAAATAAAATAGCACCAGTGAGCAAAGGACACCGAGAGTGAACGGATGAAAAGATTCATGACAATCATGTAAACACTTCGTAGTTCTTTAAATGAAATTCGTATAATTTATTTAAAAAACTGTTTGCTATGATTGCATCTAGTGTTGTAGATAGTAGATCCCTATGTATGTCATAATTATCAGACCTGCAGTGCGCGCGAGGCGGATAGCCAGGCTAACATATCCAACGTATCATTAAAATTGGTAAATAACGAACCATGGCATTTCTCTAATTAGTCCTCGCTTTCCTTTATAATGATTTATTTCGAAAGTCTTCTTTCTTTTGAGTATACCGACGGCATATGGCACACGTATTCTAACCTCGTTAAGCCTACTATCAAGGGATATAAAAATAATAATATTAACGCCTGAGCTTAGACAAGTGACGTCGACCAAAATTACCTGCTAACGAGAGCACATTATGCTGTAGTGCGGATGTTCCAGGCTGACAAATGGAGACAACCGGTTGTGGGGGGGGGAGATCGTCTAACGTGCATTTTTCTCAACGAACGCGTGCGCATATGCGTATACGGAAAAGTGCCTTTACGTGTTTTATGCCGTCTATATTTGGTCCGAGAGAATTACAAATGGCGCAAGTCAGAAACGAGTTCGTAGTACCACTGTGTCACGGAGCTCGATCTATAAACGTGAGCTTATTATCGGCACCATATATTTTAACGCTAACCAGGCGCTGATGTATGGTAATTGCTTTGCCTTTCTCACACACCACATTGCTCACGCATATCGAGAAGATAATTGATGATGGCAACTGGAAAGGCTCCCACGAGAAGTGCTGTAGCCTTCCATTAGCGTTTTATCTATGACTTCGTTCCTATCAGTATAGATTTTTCTCGCAGGGCTTTGGCAGTAACCTGGCGTACCAAGAGATGTTCTCATAATAGGTGTTTGAGTGGTAAAAATAACTCTAACCGTATGTTAAGAAAAGAAAAAATAAAGTGAATAAGGATATGCCTCTTGCAAAAGCGAATACAGAAAATGTTTTATTTATTAAGAAAAGCATAAATCGAAATGCTGAGCTGGAAAGAGTGTTGCGGCAATCCAGTTTGTCTGCAGCTAGCGTTATGTCATTTAAAAGAAGAAAAAAACGTCGGGTCAGGCGACGATCTTGTAAATGATCAGCTAGAGCAAGGTTACTCGAGTTAGTGCGATCGTGAATGTGCTTTCAACTTCACAAACGAAGTGCACGCATGTAGACAGCGAGCATTCACACTTACACCTATCTACGCATATCAATTGGAACACTGCAACACCACTCGGGGAAGAAATTCAGGGAAAGCTTGACGTCTGCACACTAATCTCATCAGAACTTCTCCGTGTAACATATTTTTTGTCGAAATCCTCGGCAGCGCGTTATATTGGTTATACTAAGGAAATTAGGAAGTCGTTAAAACATCACCTTTTACTTAAGTTATCGAGGACAGTACTCGCCTGCTCCGTATATCTGTGAACAATAGCTCCTGGGTCACCTCCAAAAATTTACCCAAGAAATCGCAACGACGTTGCAGACACCGTACGTGGACTCCCGACTGACCCACATGTGGGCGGCCCGGCACTCACTAACGCGGCGGTGGAAACGTCAGAGACACAATAGAAAGCTGGCCAAGCGCATAGCAGTCTTGAACAAACAGATCGCCGAGCACGCGGCCAAACTATGCAGGGAAAATTGGCTGAAGACCTGCGATGGCCTGCAGGGCAAGCTCTCGACGTGGAAGACGTGGTGTCTCTTGAGGCATCTGATCGACCCGCTGAGTAGCAAAACTGCGACCAATCGCAACCTTACCAAAGTATTGAACACGTACAAGGGAGACGGCCGCAGGCTCCTGGAAGACCTGAAGGCGAAGTACCTAAAGACAGAGAAGGGCCAGTACCCGGTGCCCGATAGGTACGAAGGACCCTACAACGAAGAGCTGGACCGGCCGTTTACCATGACGGAACTGTGGACAGCGATAGATGAAAGTAATAAGAGAAGTGCACCCGGCAGGGACGCCATAACTTACAAACTACTCGGTAACATGAGCGGTGCAGCGGCCCGCGGCCTCCTAGAGCACATCAACGAAGCCTGGGAGAACTCGCGGTTGCCGAAGGAATGGAAGGACGCAGAGGTCCGCTTCATTCCAAAGACCGGCAAGGCTCTCACTATAGACAACATGCGGCCAATCTCCCTCACGTCCTGCGTGGGGAAGGTGATGGAGCGCATGGTCCTTCGCCGGCTGCAGAAGCACCTCGAAGAAACGGATCAGATGCCGGAAACGATGTACGGCTTCAGGCAACATCTCAGCACCGAAGACGTGATGATCCAACTCCACGAACTGGTCGTCAAGCAGGCAACGAGGCACGTGCCGCGCGGTATACTTGCCCTAGATCTGAAGGGAGCGTTTGACAACGTGTCCCACGCGAGCGTGTTGCAAAATCTGAACAAGACCAGGTGTGGCCAAAAGACATTCGGCTACATAAAAGATTTTTTGTCAGACCGAACGGCTACCATCAGGATAGGTGAGGAGAAGTCGGACCCTGTCGAGCTCGGCGATAGGGGCACCCCTCAGGGATCGGTCTTGTCGCCCCTGCTCTTTAACCTGGCCCTCCTGCCCCTGCCCGATCTACTCAAGCAAATCGAAGGCGTTGACCACGCGTTCTACGCCGACGACATTACGGTATGGACGGCCCGAGCCGGGTCGGATGCGTGGATGGAGGAAGCCTTGCAGCGGGCGGCAACAACCGTGCACGAATACGCCAAGTCGTGCGGACTGAGCTGCGCTCCCCAGAAATCGGAGCTGCTCATGATCCAACCGGGAAAACCAAAGAAGGAGCTGCCGCCGAACGTGATCATCACCATCGACGGAACGGCCATCAAGCCAACACAGCAGATTAGGATTCTCGGCCTATTGCTTCAAAGCGACGGGAAGGCACACGCCGCCGTCACAAAGATCAAAACTGCAACCGAACAAGTACTCAGTATGCTTCGGAAGGTGTCGAACAGAAACCGAGGCCTTAAAGAGGACGATGCCATGCGCTTGGTACGCGCGTTCGTCGTGTCGCGGGTTACCTACTCCGCCCCGTATCTCCAGCTGACGAAGGCGAATAGGGACACTCTAAACACGATGCTCCGTAAGGCAACGAAGCAAGCACTGGGCATGCCCATATACTCGTCCACGCAAAGTCTGCTAGACATGGGCGCCCACAACACGGTGGAGGAGCTCATCGAAGCCCAACTCTCTAATCAGAGAATCCGGCTCAGTCACACGGAACACGGACGAGCCGTCCTACGCAAGATAGGATGGCAGATCGAGCCAGTGCCCCTCAAGGCGGCCCTTCCGGAAGACTGGAAGACGACCATTCACACCAAACCTCTTCCTCGGAACATGACGCCAGGCAAGGACGACGAGAGGCGCACCGCGCGGGCTAAAGCCATGGCCCGGAAGCTGGAAGAGAACCCCAGGGTCCTCTACGCGGACGCCTCGCTCCGAAAACACAGTGACCGAGCAGCAGTGGTGGTTACCTCAAAAGACAGGCTGATCGTCAGCGCGTCCCTGAAGACAACAGACCCCGCAGTTGCCGAAGAAGCGGCCGTGGCCCTCGCACTCACACAACCGAGCGTGGACACCGTGGTCACCGACTCAAAGACAGCCTACGGAAGCTTCCGCAGGGGGTAATCTCCTCCGCGGCCCGAGCCATTCTATCCAAGTGCAAGCCTCCGGGAAGAGCCATAGAGCTCGTGTGGGTCCCGGCTCACTCGCAGGTAGCAGGCAACACCATCGCCGACTACCATGCCCGAGAAATGTCAATCCGGGCAGAGCACGAGCCGGAAGAGCTACCGCACCCGGTTACCAGCTTTCGGGACATTACCCGGATGTACCGAGAGGAAAGGTGCAAACTGCCATAACCGCACCCCAAACTCACCAGGCAACAACAGACCACCCTGCGTCGAGCGCAGGCGGGATCGCTTGCGCATCCCGTACTGATGAACCGCATGTACCCCGCGGAACATGGTACGCTCTGTCCTTTTTGCAAAAGGGAAAAGGGCACCCTGCCGCACATCTTGGCCGAGTGCACAGAACTCAAGACCCCCCCTCCTCCCCTTCCCGCCAACACCCCCAATCCCCAACCCCTTGAGCGATGGGAGACCTTGTTAACCAGCCCCGCCCTACCGATTCAGCTCGCGCTGATGGACAGGGGCCAGGAGCTGCTGGGAACATATGGGTCCCGTAACTAGGGAACCACCCCGTCTGGTGCCTGTGGGCACCACCAATATATTTTGGGCCTAATAAATGTTTATTCATCATTCATCCTGGGTCACTGTGCTAATGTTGTATTTGGAACGCAGTCACATGAAAAGGTAAGCATTCATAGTAGACATTAGTTGGTGACTGCACTTTAGGTGGCCAAAGCTCAGCGTCGATTCTCATGCGTTATTTTGCCGTGCGGTTTAGTCACAAGCACATAAGTTCGAAAATATGATATGTAGAGTGTGTGACTAAGGCAGTAATTCGTGCTAGTTGGTCTGTCATACAGGGATCCTGTATGACACACAGAAGGAAGACAACACAGGGCACCAACTTACAACTGCTTATTTCGAAATACCTACAGAAAGCCAGACAACGGCTAACACGTGAGTTAATCGAAGCAGCTAATGTTAAAATATTAGCAGGCAAGTGTGTGAGCATTGCTTGCCTATTACTCTCTGTACAAGGACTGCTTTTCTTAAATGCTTATTCACGCGCACCCTCCTTGGCACGATGTGACGCTACGGGTAACATTGATTGATTGCTTTATTTGCTTCGTCACAGTACAGTGTAACAGGAGGCGGAGGGAAAAGCCGTTCAAATGACGGCTTGAGGGATCCTCCGCCCCCTTTGTGAAACATGGCAGCAGCTGAAGGACATCACAATATCATACACTTTTTTTTTAAACTGTCACATTGTTTTACGTAAAGATCATGTCATAAAGTAAAACTGAAAACGTGGTTTATACATAGCTTATACAACAACATGCGCAAGAGGTGCACATAAAAATGTGCACGTCTAAATTACGGGGTTTTACGTGCCAAAACCACCACATGATTATAAGGAACGGCCTGGTCGGGGGACTCCGGATTAATTTGTACCACCTGGAGTTTTTTAACGTGCACTTAAATCTAAGTACACGGGTGTTCTTGCATTCCGCCCGCCTCAAAAAGTCGCCGCTGTGGCCGGGATTCGATCCCGCGACCTTGTGCTTAGCAGCCCAACGCTATAGTCACTAAGCAACCACGGCGGGTGCAGTGTGCTGTCGTTCTTACGTCTGTCGTTGTCTCTTCAGCGATACTTCAGATCCCAGTAAATAAAACTTTTGAATACAATTGTACAAAAAAAAAACAAAAAAAACTGCCTGGTCATGTTAGAAATTGCGACAGGTTACACAGATTGAAATTACCTACTGCAGTCGTATTGACGTCATCTGTGCGGTGAATTTTACATTTTTTCTTTCATCACAGCTAAATGGCTGTGTATTGCGTGCGACATCAAGAAGCGCTTCGTGTTGCAACGGCCGGTATATATAATGTCAGTAGAACATCCGGAGGCCTTAAAACATGTGCAGGTTGCGTTTCTTGGCCCTTGCCCTTCCGACAGAGGCGCAGCGAACAGCGACTACACATTCGGGCTTAAGTTATTTTTTTAAAGGGTGGAAAGAACAAGAAAGAAGAAAGAAACAAAAGAAGCGAAGATTACGAGGCACGCGGCAAGCCCTCTCCAACTCGAACGTCGTCTCAGGAATACCGAAATCTCTCGGCCCTGATAGATGGCGACGTTTTTCGCTGGTTTCCTAAAGCCAGGCGGAATCAATGCTCGCTTGAGTAATGCGCGTCATTAATCACCTTAATATGGCCGCGAGGCTCCTCGGGCGCGGGGGGCTGTGGGACGAACGTCGTGCACGGGCGAAACGCGTGTGGGCTGAGCGAGCGAACGCGTTCACCGGTGCGGCGTGGCGAATCGCACGTGCTTTATTCATGCCCACCGTACACGGCTTACCGTCACAGACGTACGCGACTACGAGCGCTGTCGGGGCCGGGGACACGCGCTATCAGCGATGGCGGTAACGGTGAGGAAATATTCATGGCGGAAACCGAAGCACCGTCTCCTCCTCTCGTTCTATACTACTTGGCGACGAATGTGAAAGTCCTTGGGAGAAGCGCAACAGTGCGATCTATATACACCTGCGTCCTCCGAACTACGCGCTGGCGCCCGGATAGAGCTTATTCAGTGGAATCGGAGGGTTCTGGCTGCCTGGGCCGATAATGCCGATCAGCTAATGATCCCTTTTCGCTAACGATCAACTCCGGGCACTGCGCGTTCTCTCTCTCTCGAGAAAGAGTCTACACCGCCGACTAAGCTCTGCACTTCCTTCTCTGCAGCGTGTATAGTGAAAGGGGTCACGCGTTCTTTGCGTAATAGCAGGGTGCGGAGTACGTACAGTCTTTATCAATATGAAAGGGCACAGCGATTTCTTTTTTAACGAAAATAACTCGTGGTCCCTGGGTTCAAATTTAGGACCTTGATGCATAATATGTTTTTCTGTTGAATCTTTATAGTATCAGTGAACACTTTTATGGAGGACATGTGTCTTTAGCTCTTAAGAGCGTTTGATAAAAATTAAGTGTTCCCTTTCACATTGATGACGACTGTACCTATACGTGGCGTCAGGTTCGCCTGTTTGGGTATGCGCGATGGAAGTGAAGGAAGGGAGCGCAAACCATTTCGTGTTGTTGACTCCTGAAGAACATTTATGCGTTTAGACCAATTACGACCGTACTAAATTCTTCCTCTCTGTTTCTCTTCACTAAAAGAAAAAAAAAACAATACCCAAGCTTGACTTTAGGCGCATTCTTCTTTTTCTTTTTTTGCTGTCCTATTCAACATCTGAACAAGTGTGGATCATCGTTTTAAAACCTAAAGTTCCAAGCTGCCACATCAGTCTGTACTCTCACTGATTCGTTCCGAATACGTCATCACAGTGAACTCGCATCCCCACCTCCGTTTTCACGATTTGACGACAATGCTGGCACGAACTTGAAAGATTCGTACCGCTTTCACACTGCTCCCGATTCGAAATATCTGCAACTCAGCCGAGTTGGCCCAACATTTCCGAACAGTAAGGGAACTTTTTCCAGTTCCCCTTTGTTGCCTCGCGCGCTCAAGTAAAAGCGAGTGCACCGATGTCGGGCTTTCCACCTTATGGAGCACGAAAATAACTCGCGAACTGCTGGAGTAGCACTCGCCCATTATCCCAGCGAAGTTCGTGCAACGAACGTTAGCGGCGTGCCCCTAGTGTTCGCCACTCGCTCTCACTGGGCGCGCAATTAGGATCAAGGAAATGGTGTCTTCCGTATAGGCCACCTTTACGTTGTTTATGAGTCATAAAGTTTTGCATCTCGACATGCTCCGCTCGTTCCCATCTTTACATTTTCGATGAAGCAACGACATAAATAAGAAAAAGAAATACAGTCGGACGTTTTCCCATTCACCCAAATTTCGCAGTATACCCGGCACTTCGTCGGGCTTTGCTGTATAATACTCCAGGGATTATTCTGCCTCGCTAATGGCCACGGTATCCTGCCTCAATAGCCTCGCCGTTTTCGCCTCTTTTGATATGCGTCGTCAGCGACAGTAAAGCGTCATTATTTGGAGCTTAATAGCCTCGATCAGCAACGTATCCCGGTATAGTTTTATAATCGTAGACTCTGGAACATCTTCGCAGATTTTGCGTCGTCTACAAACTTCCGCCAAAGCACGCTCATTGGAGTGGAATATTTATTACGTTTTTATTTTGTCTTTCGATGCGTGGGGTATGACCAAGAAGAACGGGAACCTAGGGATGTGATTTTTATCAGTGACGATCTATGCAGACAGACAATGAAGCCAATGAAGTTACAGGAAAAAATAAAGCTTATTTTTAAGTGAAATGTACAGTGCGCGATAGAAATAAAGTGAACGACAAGATAACTTGCCGCCGCTAGGAGCTGAACCCAGATCTCCCTCACCAAGCATGCGATTATCTACCAATGGAGCTACGCTGGCGGCTATCATCACGCCCACTTTCTTGGGCAATTGTGTATCCCCCGTTCTTTTATCTGTGTGCATATTTTTGTATATATATATATATATATATATATATATATATATATATGACGCACAATAACCATCGTGTTAACAGTGAGAGAGAGAGAGAGAGAAACGAAGAGGGTAAGGTATGGAGGTTAACCAAGGACGTGCCCGGTTGCCTACCCTACACTTGGGGAGGGGAAAAAGGGAAGAATAGATAAGGAGAGAAAAGAAAAAAGAGTCAGTCATTGGCAGAGACAGTCACAGAAGAATCTCCGCTGTCACAAGCGTTCGTATAATCCAGTGCTCTTCACGAACTGCAGAAGGGCTTTTGTGGCCTTTTGCATGCAAGAATGCATAGGCCATGGCCCAAGAATCTTTTCTTCCGAGAGCCTTCTGTTATCTAACAGGTTGAGTTTAGCTTGGAGTCGTCGTTGAGTGTCAAAAGATGGACAGTGACACAGAAGGTGCTCGAGAGTCTCGGAGCAGCCGCACAATTTGCACACTGCACTGTTGCTCATTCCTATTAGGAATAAATAGGCGTTGGTAAATGCGACACCCAACCGCATGCGACACAGTAAAGTTGTTTCACGACGGGAGAGTACAGGTGGTAGGCGAAGTCGCAAGTTAGGGTCCAGAAATGCAAACGTGAGTTGGTGAAACCCGGTGAATTCCATCGCAGAAGTGTGACGGGACAAGCAATCGATTGAAGTTGTGCGCGCAGCATCCGTTCTTGAGAGTGGTATAGGAATCAGCTGATGTTTGTGATGTGCCGAGCGGCTGCTTCATCTGCGCTGTCGATGCCGACAATTCGCGATGGCTTGGGAAGTTGCAATCATTGAAATACAATGTCATGTCCTTCCTATAGAGCGCGTGATGATGAGCGTGCCTAATTTTGTGCACTAGCTGCTCGTGTAACGCTTGTTGTAGGGAAAACTGCAGAGTTTGTAGGGCTGCTATGGAATCACTGAAAATGGCCCAACGATTTGGTGGCTGCTGGAGCACGTAATTGAGTGCACCTTCAAGAGCCGCAAGTTCTGCTGTTGTAGACGTGGTATTGTGCGAGAATTTAAATTGCAAAGTGAAGCGTCCGATGGAACAACTACTGCTCCGGTAGAGCTCTTGGAAATGGTGGAACCGTCCGTGTAAATGTGTATGCGGTCAAAATAATACTCGTTGATAACAAGCAGAGAAAATTGCTTCAGGGCTAGTGTTGAGAAGTCTGCCTTTTTGCTAATCCCAGGAACTGAAAGGCACACGTGAATTTGCCGGAGACACCACAATGCCAATTATGGGCGTTTTGCAGGCTTGAAGCCAGATGGTATTTAGTCATGATGTCTTGTCACAATGCTACAAAATGTAGCCTGTGGTCTTCGCACTGGCAAATCGGCTAAATGATGGGATGGTAGCCGTGAAATGTGTCGAATGCGCGCTCTTAGCGTCTCACCGACGATATGTGTGGTGATCGGGTGCTCCTGTGCAGTGACAATCGTTGCAGCTGTCGATGAACATCTCGGGAGGCCAAGACACGTCCGAAGTGCTTGGGCTTGTACGCTCTGTAGTGCAAGGATATTAGTCTTGCATGTGTTGGACAAGAGAGGAAGACTGTATCGCAGGAATCCGAGAAAAAGTGCTGTGTATAGCTGTAACATGGAGCGCACTGATGGTCCCCACGATTTTCCAGCTAGGAATTTAAACATATTCTCAATACAAATAAGTTTTTTCTTCATGTAGGAGACATGGGGACTCCAGGTGAGGTCGTGATCCACAATAACGCCTAAGAACCTGTGACTTTTCTTGTACTCAGTTGACTGGCCCTCGATACACATCGGGTAGAAATACATCGGTCTTCGTTTAAATGCCACTAGTGCACATTTTTCTGTGGATATTGTCAGGCCTTGTCGGCGAAAGTGTATGCCGCTGTCAGGGTTGCCGCTTTCTGTACTCTGGCACGCACTTGCAGCCTTGTCACGCCGGACGCCCAGATGCAAATATCGTCTGCGTAGAGCGAGATATTGGCCGTCTGTAGTAGCGTTTGGGCGAGCCCCACTAGAACAAGATTGAAAAGAGTAGGGCTCAACACTCCGCCTTGTGGGACACCACGACTGGGGATATATCTATTTGTTGGCCCATCTTCAGTTAGGACAAACACAGATCTCCGTTATAGATAACTCCTAATCCACCTAAAGACGTGGCCTCCAAGTTCTGCAGCCTCAAGAGCTTAGAGGATGGCTTCGTGGGTTACGTTGTCGTAGGCACCTTTTACATCTAAGAAGAGTACCACAGACAGGCGCTTCAGAGCTTTTTGTTGCTGCACGGAGGTTGCAAGATCAATGACGCTGTCAATTTAAGACCGTCCCCGTCGAAAACCAGCCATAGCCTCAGGGTAAATGTCATAGTAATTGAGGTACCATTCCATACGTGTTAACAACATCCTCTCCATGACCTTACCGATGCAACTCGCAAGTGTAATCGGGCGGTACGGTGTAAGGTTCAGCGGAGACTTCCCAGGCTTCAGTAGATGCACCAGTCGGCTACACTTCCAATCGTCAGGGACTATGCCGTCATGCCAAGATTGATTAAAGTTATCCAGAAGATAGCATTGTGCTGTTGAACCTAGGTGCACTAAGGCAGCGTACGTCACCCCATCGGGACTGGGTGATGACGACCGCCTGCACGTAGCCAAGGCTGCTTGCAGTTCTTCCATAGAGAAAGGCACTTCCATTCTTTGATCCCTCGCGACGGGAACGTCATGTAGCGAGGAGTCAGCCGGCAGAACGAAGTTGCCAGCAACATTCGCACAAAAATCTTCCGCGACCTCAAGCTCTAGACGACCTTGATGTAGAGCCAGCGCTGTGAAGGGACGACGCTGTTGTGGAAGTGATCGAAGGCCCTGGAGAGTTCTCCACGCCGGTGATAACGGCTTGCGAGAGTCCAGCGATTCGCAAAATTCGTTGGTTCTGAAGTTTGATCATTTGACGATGAACTTTCTTCTGAATGCGTCGGGCTTCCCTCAAGTCATAAATGGACTTAGTACGCCTATATCGTCTCTCGGCCCGCCGGCGGATCGCCCGAAGTCTCTCCAATTCTTGGTCGAAATCTGTGCGTCTTGTAGATCTTGTACACGCCCGCGTAGAAGCCCGTAGCGTTTGTATGATCATGTCTTGAAGGGGCTCGGGATCTTCATGTCTGCGCTTGTCCTCGATCGAAATGCGGTACGCTTGCCAGTCTGTCTGTCTTGAGAGCACAGTGGAAATAGAGTTTTCTAGTCCTCTGATGGTCATGTACGTAGGTATATGGTCGCTGCCGTGAGTTTCAATGTCTGTGAACCATTGTACCCTAAGTCAAGTCCAAACAGCTGCTGTAAGTCACTCCTCGGAGATAAGTCTGGCGGCCGTCGTTCAAAACTCTCAGTCCATGCTCGGCAGCGAGATCCCCTAGATTCGTGCCTCGTTGATTTGTCCTGAAGCTTCCCCAGAGTGGATGGTGGGCGTTAAAGTCACCCATGATTATCCAAGGGCCTGGTGTGTTTGTGAGTATGTCGTTTAGTCTCTGTCGATCAAGTCGACGTGATGGGCATATGTAGGCACCTATGAGTGTAAATGAAACTTTCTTCTTTTTAACACGGACACACGCGTATTGATTGTCGTCGTGAGGCTGCACTATTTGGTGAACATACGTGAGCTCCTTGCGGATATACACGGCAACTTGACTGCGTTCAATGCATGACGAAGAAACAAATGATTCGTAGCCCGACAGTCGAATTGTCTTTGAAAAATGAGGTTCACAAATTATGAGAATGGGGAACTTGTTCTCAAAAACAAATTGACGTAATTCTGACATCCGTGACTGCAGACCTCTGCCATTCCATTGAAGTATGGAAGCGCACTTGACTTTCTCTCGGAATGGCCGCAGTGGTTGTGGATGGCAAGCCATCTTCTTACTGTAGACCCGCAAGTACTGGTTCAAGGGAATCCAGCACTTGCAGTGCGCATTTAGCGGATGGCGTTTGCATATTATTCAGGACTGTGCGGATAACACTCACCAACGACCTCAGCGATGCAACGACCTGGACATCTTGGGCAGCTTGTTTATCTGTTGTCGAAGTAGTGCTTGGCGGTAGTCGATGCTGTCGCTCTGCGGGGAAGTGTGCCTGTGGTAGTGCAGGCCAAGCAGCGTCAGATTCTCTCAGCCTCTCCATGTAGGCGTATGGTGCATGACGGTGGTGGCGGTGGCGGTGGCGGCGGCGTAATGGAACGCTCTGGAGGTAAAACAGCACTTTTTTCCTTCTTTGATGCGCTGCGTCGACGAGAACGTCGTCTTCTAACAGTCGTTATCGCTTCCGTGATGAGCTGTCCTTCACCATTTGTCTCAAGATTCTCTTCTCCTTCTTGATTAGTGGGCAGTTTTTTGAAGATGCATCATGATCTCCATTGCAGTTTCTGCATTTCAAGGTAGTCGCCTTGCAAGACTCTGCTGTGTGGGGTTCTGCGCAGTGCGGGCAAGTTAACTTGTTGTTACATACGTCACTCACGTGGCCCATTCTCAGACACTTGTGGCATTGAAGAGGTCTGGGAATATAAGCTCGAACGTCATGACGAAACAGACCAACCTTCACATGTGAAGGAAGACAGTCGCCTTTGAAGATCGCCTTGAGGCAACGGGAGTTCCCTATTCGGCAAACTTGCAATATGTCCGTGGCGTCAGTAGCTGGCTTGACCAGGATAGGAAGGTCAGCATTCGGTGTACAGACGTCGACATCATATATGACGCGAGTTATCGTGCTTCGGTCCTGCGGTATGTAAGCGCGGACTCTGATGTCGCCAAGCTCCGTAACGGTTCGCAACGTATGTAAAGCTGCCGTGTGCTCGACGTCTATGGCCAGGACGTTCTTCCGTGGGTTAATTCGAATGTACTTTATCTCATTCGGCACGAGGGATTCAAGTCGTGCCGAGACGAGTTGCCGATTCATGCTCCTCAGGTTGTCCGAAGGATCAACGGGAACAAATAGTATAGTCTAGCGTGGCGGACCACAGGAAGTCTTCAATGTTGAAGTACTTCCTGGCGAAGACCCACCGAGGATCCTCCTCTTCCTCGTTCTACCAGAAATATGCAGGTTCGCACGCTGAGAAATGGTGCCAGTGATAGGTGTATACAGTGCGCAAACAAAGAAACCAACATGCATGTAGTAAATGAATGCTTAGGAACACGCACCATCTGCATGCTGGTTGCAAGAACGTTTGGAGTATTATTCATCGTGCGCCAACCACGGCGACGAAATCTGTTTGCGAGTCTTGTGTATCAAACTTTGAGCTACGTTTTGTCGGCTTCCGCAACATCGCGGAGCGATTTTGGGCAATCAAATAAAGCAGTGCGTACCCTATACTGCACAAACTACGGGTGATAGTAGGGTATCACCCGGAGTAACTGTTGTTTAAAATGGCTGAAGCAGAATTTCTTCGCCGCAGGTCTACGTAGTACCCAACCGCCTCTCGAGGCAACATTCTCTTTAAGTCCAGAGGGATGTTCAAAACGTCTGTTTGCCTTAGTAACGACTTTGTACTTGTCTGCGCCCCGGTTGTCATCTATGAATCTGAGGCTGTCAAATAATCGTTTTGCATGTACACTAATTGCGCTCTTGAACTGGCACTTTCCAGTTTTCATCAAACAACACCATTTACTGCGCTTGTTTGTCCCTTCTACTTCTTTTATATCGAGTATGTTGCATTGGATGCACGATACCTTGTAATCCATTGTTTGCAGCTGCATAAATACATATACTACTGTTACACAAGTGCTTACGGGGAATAAATTTCCTTTTTATCCTGTTAAGAGCAACAGAATTGAATTTGATTTTTTTATTAGCTGTTGATAGTGTTCGACATGTTTTTGTATCTCCTCGCATTCAACTTCAATTCCTGTATTCGCTGTATTATTGTACTGACAGTTTTTCAAGTGCATTTTGTGAATTGTCCCCCTACTAGCCCTTTCGCTATGGGACCACACATATTGTGTATACCATGTCATATATATTGATGTGTATTTAAAAAAAAACTCAAGGCTCAGAACTCAGTTGTACATGTAAACAATAGCTGGGCCTCCCGGTACGTGCTGTCGCCTAAAGCTTTGAGGTGTCCGAAGGTTTAGATACTGTGATGGATTGCCCGGGAAGGACAGCCGCCCTCTTCTCCCACCACCCTCAGCCGCTGTGGCTGCGCCAGCAACAGGCGCCCTACGCACCCATGGTGAAAGTCCCTTTACCGACCACCGACCACCAATCACCGACAAGGAGAACAGGCGAGAAAGCCCAAGAAAGCTATTCTCTATAATAACTATAAGCGTGACAAGGTGTGTTAGTTTAATTTTAACGAAACTCTTTTACTGCGGCTACCTTCCAGGCAGCAGCACTTGTGAATGCAGGAATAGAACAGGAACAGATATTCCAGTCGTTAGCAGCTCTAGGTACAAAAGAATAGCAGTCAACATTTGCGCTGCTTAAGGACTTCAACCCTTCAAGTGGAGGGGGGGTCGCTGCGGTCAGAAACATAGTTGGGAGGTAAACCAAGCTGTCCCTTTAGAGTTCGTTCAGCTTGCAAACATTAACTAATGTTCAAATAGGTTCTTATCTAGAAAGGTGGACAGAGAAAAAAAAAACAAGAAATGAACGAGCGGGCTGGCTGATCAATCAGACGCACGGCCGGCTTACTACCCTTCGAAGTGGGAAGGAGTAAGACATAAAAAAAAAGAAAATAGGTGAAAAAAAGGAGAAATATACAAGTAAAAAAGCGAGAACACTGTTGGCTTTGCTTCATTTGGAGATCCACTTCAATACTATACAGCCAATCACTGAGGCCTGTCCACTTCAGGAACTGCAATAATGCACGTGTATATTGCTTTTTGGGCTTCTTTCCAAACGTTGAAATAACACAGGCGCCTCCATCTTGAGCCTTCCAATGACGCCATAAACTCGAGCTTCTTCTCTGCGCTCCTATACTTTGTCGATTGTAGCCTACATACTTCGTCTCCCAATGAACACACACTCGAGCTGGAGCTACACCAGATGATAAATGACACACTTGCAAACAGACGAAAGACACGCGCGTACACAAACATACATCACCAACATGCTGACTGACTCGCTGCACTACTGGAATAAACACCAGCGCGAGATTTAGCATTAATAATATGAAATTGATGATATCCAGCCTGCGGGTCACACCCTACGGCTGCAGACAACGTGGGTTGTCTGCGTTATCGTGTCGCAGAAGACAGCACTGCATGCGATGATCGTCTGCTCGGAATACGGGCGGCAGGCAGATGTGTAGAGTATTAAATGGTGTCATAACGTTTGCAGTCACCTCTGTCTTTATACGAGTGCATATATGGTCCCTTTCCCACTCACTCCTCCCCCTGCTACTGCAAGAAGTTACACGCATTCAGCTGTGTCTTTAATTGTTTTAATCTTTTTCCATTTCTCCTTAATGCTGTTAGCAATCGTGTTCGGAGCAGTGTGTGGGATTGACATTACTGAAGGGACTGTCATCTTAAAAATGTCAGACCTTTGATACCATCCTCTGATTGGTCTTGCTCTTCGCTAATGTTCAAACGCCTCTTGCACTTCTAACCTGTCAGAAAGCCGCCCATCAGCACTTAGCTTTTTTTTTTTTTTTTTTTTTTTTGCCAGAATATGCTACGGCTAAATTGAAGTGCCGACTGTCGGTTCCGGATTCACATCGTGGACTGAAATGTTGTACCGCGCTATTCCTAGCCCGTTTCCTTTTCCTTTGTAGATGTCGGTGTGGGAGTGCGCAGAAGCTAGACGACGTTAGTCGACTTCATACGAAAAGTACAGCATGCCTTTCAAGATGTTTTGACACCAGGCTGTCTTGCTACTGCAGAGTTCTGAAAGCTGCCTAGGAGAGTTTGCTCAAAGACGAAATGTGATTTTGGATTACAGAAGACAAACGTCTTTTTGCATCAAAAAATTATTTCACGTCCCACCCCCCTTTTTTTTGCCAATAGTACAATTGTTACACGTAATTGTAAAACGCTGTCGCCCACATTAAGGGTAAGAAAAGTCAGAAGCATCAGGAAAGCGGTACCGGGCGAAGATCAGACCAGAAACTGGCTGGAAGAACATCTGATGTCTCTCAACACCTGTGAGTGGATTTTGCCAAAGGCGCTATTTGTGAACGCGAAACATGCGGCTTCCCATTTTAGCAAGCAGCGCACAGGTGTCCCTGCAGTCGTTTAGAGCTTTACGCTTAAAATTTAATATGAGTCTCCTAACGTCTTTACAAATTATCGTAATGGCGAGGGGCCTCTACACTTTTAGAGGGACACTCTAGAGAAACACTGAACTAGGTTAGACTGAGAAATTGCTTTGATAAAACTGAATTTTTGTTCATTTTGCAGTAAGAGGTTGGTTACTAGAAGAGAAAAGCAAGAAAACCGTTTTCTTTATTTATTTATTTATTTATTTATTTATTTATTTATTTATTTATTTATTTATTTATTTATTTATTTATTTATTTATTTATTTATTTATTTATTTATTTATTTGCATCTTGTGCCGAATTCCCAGCACCCGTACATCAGTGTCAGGTCAAGGGTTTTAATATACATATTTTTTTTTCTTTTCTGTTTCCATATTTCGTCGGAGTGGTGGTGGTGGGAAGGAGAACGTCTATTGGAAGGCAGCAAAGCAGTGTCTCGCTTGTGGTGCAGAAGTGACTAGGCAAGGGTTCCTGGAGCGATATATTAAATACATGAGGTTGTTCTGTGTACAACATGGAGTGAAAAAAAAAAAAAAACTTTGGAGGACGCCTAAGCTTCGCTTTTAAGAGTGGAACGTGACAGCATTCAAGGATCCCTGACTGCTTCTCACGGTTCCCGACGACTGAAGCGTATGCAACCATAATGGTTACTAGGCAAACACTGGCGGCGAACACTATGCACATAGGCGAGCTTTCTGGTAGAAACGCAGCCTCTTGCGTGGGCCGATCCCGGAGATAGTGCAAAACCGCGCTAAAGAAATTACATCATTTTTTTCACGTTCCCGTGTTTGTTTCGCACTTTTAATATTTTAGTCTGAGAAGATTTAACATGAAAGGCATGCGCTGTGAGTGTTTTGCTCCATGACATTTGTTTGTGGATTGCCATCCTCAAAATTCCGAGGCATAGTTTTGTCAAGGATTTGAGACAAGGTATGAGCAACATTAGTGATAGAATGGTTTGGCAATATAAACCGCATATACCGCACGTCATATATGAAGGCGTGGCCTTCATATATGACGTATATACCTAAATACCTTCATACCTTCATATATACCTTCATATATACCTAAATATATTCGGAGGGCCTGCATGGTTAGGGATGATTTTCTCCGCTACCCTCTGACATCGCACGCCGGTTGCCGACGCCGGATTTTCTGCGACACGGGGCCCTTAACGCTATCGCGTTAAAAAACACAGGACCAGATGGAATGCTCGGCGATAAAATCTTGCGGCACTGGTAATAACTGTATTATCAAAATACCACCAGTTGGATATATGCAAAGCGCCAAAATGTCTGTCTCACTGTCTGTCGGTAGGTCTGTCGGTCAGTCAGTCAAGTTCCCACATTCGACTCCTCCGTCCTTCAGTCTGTGTGTTACACTCCACGAGTATAAAAACTTGCGTCAAAAAGAAGAAAGTGACCGACGACCCTCTCACTGTCGGAGTTAGTTAACATTGACTGCCAAGTCACTTTAAATTTTTCTAGCAGATGCTGGGACTCCAGACTTTGCATAATTCGATCTTGTGGGTCCATGGCCGCGGGTTCCGACGTGAGCAGATTTCATCGCACTTACGGCTTTCACGGGCCCGCCGTCACACAGCAGCTCCTAAAATGGAGCTCTGATATGCACGCCAGCCGCCTCGCTTATGAAATGCCTGTGAACTTGACGTCACGAATTCGCACGCTTCTTTGGATGTTGCGCTGTCTCGCACGTGTGTGGAATGCAGCTCGGAACTTTGTGATTAGGGCCTTTCAGGGGGGAGGGAGGGAAGTAGCTTTTTCACATTGATCCAGCTAATAATACAGGTGCTTCGACTACGTGTGTGATCGATTATATTCTTGAAATTTTTTTTCTTTACATCCAATGCGCGCGTTTTCAAAGGCTCTGTGCTCTTGAAGCAGAATATGTTTGCTTAGTGTGGGAGTTTTGAGAAGATGCGTGATAGTCTTGCAATGGTTCTTGTTTTGCGGAGAGTGCACCCTAAAATGAGAAGGAACACTGCAGCACCACCATGCAACCTTTGCAACACGCTAAGCAAACAAATTCGGCATCGTCTCTATCCACTGTGGCGTGAAAGTCTGTCGAAACTACGTGAACCTCCTCCTCCCCCCCTTCCCCCCTCCCCCCAGCCCCCCGTCTCTTGCCGACTCTCTCTCTCCCCTCCCCTCCTTGTCAAAGATGTATCGGCCTGGTCGATGCTGCATCCCATCCACGCATCCGATCTGTGCCGACACGAGACGAATTCTTTAGCTCTGCCAACAGACACGGGCGGCTCGGGCTATCCCCTCTCTCCCCGACAGGTCAGCGATATCAGACTGGCTGCTTCCTTCATGTTTATTTAACTTTTTTTTTTCTTTCAGCCGGTGTTCGGCTAGTCTCCCAGCATTTGCTTCTTCTGCCGATGGATGCCGCATCAGCTTCGTATTTTTTTCTGTCGCGGTCTCGCATATCAAAAGAACGACTGATATCGATACCGGCTCAATCATAACCCGTTGTTAGGACATAGGGGATGGCCGAGATAATACACGCTGTGCAGTTTTCTGTGACCGGTGTCCTCCCCTTTTTTGTCTTTTCACGAACCACCGCACATTGTAGGCCTCAGTCTGTTCTTGCTGCTTTTGTCTTCGATCAGATAAACATCAGCGTAAACATTCCGGAGTTCAGTTAGCCGAAGAAAGAGATGCGTTGCAATGACATTGACTTCAGTAAGCCGACCACGAGCACAGAACTCGTGGTTAACTCGAAAGCAAGATTGCATATGTGTAGGCGTTCTTTCGTAATAGCTACTTGCTCTTTTACTTGTGCGATGGTGATAGTGGTAGTACTTCAACTATTTAAAACCTTACCTGTTAGTTCACTCGGGGACCTCAGGATAACCTCACAGCCCGTTCACCGCAAGAACACATTCGTGGTACAAACGTGGCCGTGAAATTCGTCAGTTCTACGGATTTCCGCCGAAGCGAGTTGCCACAAACGTTACAGTATTTGTGCCGAGTGTATTGAGCGGTGTATACTTGCAATTTTGGTGCTGCTGGTTACGTTGTGTAAAGATGACTACTACACTGACTGAACGTACAACGATAGCTTTTGTCTGCTCCTGTAGAGATGTGCCAACCATGCGACCTTTGCGCCAAAGCAAAAACTGAGCATTTAGTGAAGAAATTGCAGCAAAAGTTTGTCAGAATCTGACTCCCTGATATTAGCTGCGTAATTACCATGCAGTATAATTTTCCTCTCAGCTTTTCTCTCATAGCAACCCTCTCTCTCTCTCCTCACCAATATTTTTTTGGTAACTAAGAAAAATTTTCGGCTTTAAAGGGCCCCTAAACCACCTCAGATATTTTTTGAACATTTCAAGTAAACACGTGCATCGAGTTCAGAATGCCGTCAGGATCAACGATGCCAAACGCTGCAGCGCTACGCACCGCGGGCGCGCCAAAAAAAAAAAAAAAAAAACAATGCCGTCCTCCTCTCCTGGCCTTTCCGGTATCCCCAGCGGTCGTTACGATGTCACCAGGGTGCATAGGCGTATCTACCGGGGGGGGGGGGGGGGGGGGGGGGGGGGCCAGAGTATGACATTTGCCCCCCCCCCCCCCCCCTTTTGAAAGCGGGCACTTTCGGATGCATGCCGGAAAGTCCAACAAAACTACAGCTGACGCTAAATTGGCTTTCTTAACAGAGTGGCCGCGTAAGTAATGCTTTTCTTTACTAAGTATCCCCTGCTTGGGCAGCGAGGATTGTCCCTTGTGCCTCCTCGTGGCGCGCTCTATCGGCCGACGCTCGGGATTCTCCATACACGCTTGCATTGTGGAGAGACCTGGCGCTGGACAGTTCCCGCCCTAAAAAATGTCCACTTACGCTACTTGCATCATGCCAACTTTTTTGATACCGCCTAACCGTATTGGAAAGCACATTCGGCTTGCTGTTTTTAATTTGCGGGCGAAGGGAGAGGTCCGGATAATGTATTACAGTCAGCCGCGCCCAACGATTTGTGTGCTTTACGGCATGAAAACGCTGGATTATCAAATGCTGGAACTATTGCATCTCCGTCCAGAGATAGTTTACATAGCGTTGCAGTCTCCGTATCTTATCACCATGAAATATCTAACCAAACCACTTAAAAGTCTAACTATCGAATTTCATTGTGTAATCACGTTACAATGGCTGTAATCATGTTACAATCAGGTTACAATGTGTAATCACGTTACAATCACGTTAAAATGGCTCTCCACGTTCGACCTTGGTCGAACGTGCAGAGCCAGTTCTACACCAATAGAAAAGTGCATTAAATTATTTCTAAACGCATGTGTCACTTCCTATTTTTACGATTTCGTTTTCAGACCGTTTATAAATAAGAGCTACACTATAACTTTTTCCCTACAGGAGCAAGAACAGCAGATATTTCAAATTTTGAAACAGCGCTATCTAAACAGCACTAATTTCGATTTCTTCAAGGGAAATTGTCAAAAAATGTCAAAAAATGCGCTTCTTGCGAGTGTGCAGACGATTGCGCGTCTTACATCATAGTTGCAGTACTGGAATGTGCAAGGAAAGAAAAGGGGTTAAACAAAAGGGGGGGTTAAGTCGGCCTCAGGGGGGGGGGGGGTTACAACCCCCGAACTTGACCCCCCCCCCCCCCCCGGTCGGTGCGCCACTGAACAGATTTATATTTCGTGGAAGGAGGAGGGGTTCACGGTAAATACAATGTGCGAGAAAACAGTTAGAATTGGCAAATAATTTGCCCCTATTTCCATGCGTCATGAGACGTTCCTACTTGGTTTCATCGATGTCCTCGGTGAACTAAGCAAGGCACTTTATATATATTTGGCGAAAATAAAGTGCGCGGTATGGGCACTATGTAAGTATACTTCAAAGGCAGGGTACTAGTTATGATATTTGCAGTAAATTACGCAAGCACGCGATCCGGAGCTTTATGAATGTGTTTTACGAACAAAGCAGAATTTATCCCGCTGCGCTGGGACAACTGTGAAATCAACCGATATATCAAAGCTAGCAAAACTTGAGTGGCCGGGGGGGGGGGGGGGGGGGGAGAGTAGGGAGATAAATGGTAAATGTTATGGCGAAGTAAGATTTGTTACGTCATTACTGGCTTCTTGAAAATTTCTAACAAGAAGGCTCCAAAGCATTACATGCGGGCAAGGTTTAAACCAGAACAGTCCTATATATATATATACGGGTAACTTTTTCAACTATGCGAGATAATTGCAGGTAACTGAAACCTTTATTAAAACTGGTCGAAAGAAACAGCTTCGATGGAAATTTTGTTGTAATTCTGCAAGGTCGCACACATCTGCTGTCTTTTTTCTTGTGAATATTGCAAGTAATTTATGTTGATTGTACTTGGTTGTGTATAACCTCGACAATACTATTACCTTAACTAGCGATACATTCGTGCTGTAGATTTAAACAGCAGGTACAATTCTTTGTTTAATTAGTAAAATTGTCTGTAACAAATGTACATTTCTTTATGTGCGCTGCACGACCCCCGGTGGTTGCTTAGTTGCTGTTGGGCTGCTAAGGGCGAGGTCGCGGGTTCAAATCCCGGCCACGGCGGCCGCATTTCTATGTGGGCGAAATGCGAAAACAACCGTGTACTTAGATTTAGGTGCGCGTGAAGAAACCCCAGTTGGTCCAAATTATTCTGCAGTCCCCCCTACGGCGTGTCTCATAATCAGATCGTCGTTCTGGCACGTAAAACGCCAAAATTAATTACGTGCGCTGCACTGCTGCTCCTGGGCAGGATCAGGGACCTCTGGGCACTAACTGCCTTTTGTCCCTATATCATATATAGATATCATATTGTGTCAAGAAGTAAATGCAAAGTGAAATAAGTTGTCGGGCCTCCATGGTTCACTATGTGCGAGTGATACAGAGGTCTAGTTTGCGACATATAAAAATAACAGACAGACGCATTTCCAGGCTTTTTCGCTTTGTGAAATAGTAATTCAATATATATATATATATATATATATATATATATATATATAGAGAGAGAGAGAGAGAGAGTCAGATTGTTTACGGTTTGTCCCCCCCCCCCCCCCCCCCAACTCAAGAAATAGTTGGTACGCCACTGCCAGGGTGCATCTAGTGATGTCAACCAGGTCGATGATGTCGACTGGTCGAGCAAGCACCTACGATTTCCGGTTAGTCTGCTAGCAGGTACGCGCGCTCCCTGCTCTTCCTCGCCGTGTTGCTCGCTTGTGCGCGCTTGCGAATCGGCAATTACAGCCCGCAACGCAAGTGTCAAATAGCTCGCGTTCCAACACAGTCGTGCTTTGCGGTCTGATTAGCTGCGCGAACAGAGTGCGACAGTGTTGGCCTTTCCAGACGTGCTCGCAACACAGCGGCACGCTTCGCATGAGCACGGACCGGCACGGCAGCAACAGCGGGTAGCCGAGAAGCGGTGAGTCGCGGTTGAGGCCCGTCCACGTGACCGGCACTGTAACTCGCCGCACGCCGTTTGCCATTCGCGGGCCGCCGTTCGACAGCGGTTTTGCTCGCGAAAGGCGAGATTTCCTTGCCGTACGTAGAGAGGATGAGACCGGGACTCACTTGTGCGGCAACCTCACCGCCGCTGATCGCTCGACGGCGCCGATATCGTCGCTATAGGCCTTTTCCGGTTCCCTTCAAAACTAAAGCGGACGGTGCTTCAAAATAAATTACCGACTTTCACGAGCCGCAATATTTTCTTATCATTGTTGTCGCTCTTCGCAATAATTGTACACAAACAAGAAAAATACGCTGATATTAGGAGCGCCGTCCGCTGCGATGCGACCATAGCCGAGCCGGTCGTCTCCCGTCGATAGCCGTGCGCTGCAGCTGAGCTCGACAAGTATCGGAGCTCTTGTTCATGTTAAACGTTTGACAGCGGATATTGTTTTTCATAAAATGTACAATTTATGCATCGCTCTATCTAGCGGAAATAATTTTGCTTGGAACAGAAGCTGCAGCCAATGTTTTCGTCGCCGGCGGCGGAGGCGCGCAGCTTCGCACCTCGTCGATTGGCCCGTCGATCGTGCAGCGGGCGATGCGCCGTCCGAACTGCCGTATACTTTGGCCATCACTCGCGCGGCAGACATTCTACGGCACTGGAGGTCAGTTCGCCGTCGCTATGCTTGCCGCTAGCGATGACGTGCCTTAACCGGAAGTGGACAGTGTTTTGAGAAGCGCGTTGGCGACGAGGAATGTCACGTGACATTTGGAGGAGCATTCGGCGAGGAGGAGAGACCAGCCGACGAGAAGAGTAGCGAAGGAAAGAGCGAAACGAGCGAGGGCCGTGTTTCGATCATCAAACGCGTGTAACTCCGCTAGTACGGCACCATTTCGAAAAATTCTCGCGGCTACGTGTTCGTTGTAGACTCGTGCACAACTGCAACACCACAACTAAATTTCGACCTCTGGGTGGTTTAGGGGTCGTCTGCTCCGCTTTGCGTGCAATTTCCTATCGGAGCGCCGGATGAAAGTGCGTGTCGGAGCAATTACAAGTGAATCCCGCACTGTTGAGTGCGGTGTCCCACAGGGCAGCGTTTTATCGCCGCTTCTGTTTAACACAGTACTCGCCGCGCTTCCAAGTCGTTTGCCTGGAGACAGTGACTTCCCTGTGAGCATAGCTATCTATGCAGATGATATTGCTCTGTGGATAAGCGGCCCTTCGCACCTTGGCCCGCGGCTTCGTGCAAGCTTGCAGAGAGCTCTGAACGCGACTTCGGAGTACTTGGGTGAAGTTGGCCTGCAGATATCACCTGCTAAGTCGGCTGCAATAGTATACCACCCTTAAACAACGCGCTCGTCGAACAATGAGCCGACTGTACCTTCACGGAACGCCGATAAGCTGGGTGCGACAACACCGTTATTTGGGCTTAATTGTGGATGATCGCATCTCTTGGCGTCCTGCCGTTAAATTCGTACGACACAAATCACAATCCATCCTTAAGTATGTGGCCGCCTTGACTGCTAGAGGTGCTGGCTGTGACCAAACAACGGCTCTGCAGGTGTACCAATCATCTGTACTCTCAGGCATGATGTATGCGTTACCATTCCTGAACGTCCCACCTAGTTTGATGGCCCAACTGGAACGTGATCACCACGTTGCCCTTCGACTAATTCTGGGATTACTTCGTGAGGCGCAATCAGTTCCATTACTCACTGAACCTCTGAGGCTACAAGCAGACCAGAGGGCTCTATATCATATTGAGCGTCTGCACCGCGCATCGAATGGTCAAATGCTCCTTGATCGTCTGATTCACCGCCCGTTTTCTCGCATTGGAAAAATGGCAGCATTATTTATGAACATTACTGACATTTCTGAACATGATGCGTCAGTTACGCCTTCGCCTCCGCAAGATATCACCAAACACGTAGTGCCCATTTACCTTACAATCCCTGACATACACAAAAAGTCTGATATGCCTGTTTCGGCCATATATTCCAATTCGCTCAGTCGCACATGTTCGAAAGATTTCCAGATTACCTTCAAGTATTTATAGATGCATCCGTACACAGCGACGGTCAAGGCGCCTCTGCAGCTTTTTTTCTGCCCTTCGACTCAAGTACGACGTATATTTCATATACCCCATCCAGCCTCGTCAACAACTGCGGAGCTAGCAGCTATTAATGTTGCACTGAAATACGTGCAAGAGGAGTTAACCACACCGAAGATTGTCATATTTACGGACTCCCGCGCTGCACTTAGCAGATTACAACGCAGTCAGGTTGACTGCCCAATTGTGCGCAGCATTACTGACTCTGCCAACAAAATTTTATCACGTGGGGTATCTCTCGTTGCTTAATGTTCGCACGTAGGGATCGCCGGAAATGAAGAGGCTGATCGACTGGCTTTAACTTGCACTCATAACGACTGTGCTTGCCCTGAAATTTTGTGCAAGCTTGATGACGCTCGTCTGTTGATTCGTAGCCACCTACTCAAGCAGCATCCAGACCAGCGCGTCGCAAATGGAACGTTCCCGCCACGTGTTCGCGGTCGAGGCTTGCCTCGTCGCGCTAGAGCGCAACTACTCAAGCTAAGGGTTGGCTGTGTGAACGTGAGCGAACGTCTATACAGACAAGGACGTGTGACCAGTCCATCGTGTACGTCTTGTGGTGGCTGCGAGACACTTCAGCACCTGATATTAGAGTGTCCCGCTTTCAGTGTGCAACGCATATCGGTAGTGAGGGACTATCATCTCCTTGGCCTGCGGTGTACGACACTAGACGAATGTTTATACCCCAGTGGTTGTGCCTCTCGACGTGATCAAGCTCATCGCGCTCGCCTTACATTTCTAGAAGCAACGAACTTAGGGGCACGTTTGTAACCCAGCAACTATTTCTTTTATTTTACATTCTTTAGTAACGTGACCTGCAGGGACGGGCCCTACTGTATGTTGTTCTTTATTCTTTGAGATTTGTCATCTCGCTCTTTCTTTCCTCTTTCCTCCCCTCCTTCCTATCTTTCATTTTTATATTTGTCTCCTCCTTTCTGAAGAGTAGGTAGGCGTTGTGCCCCTTCTGGTGACAGTTGCCAGCCTTGCTCCTCGCTTTCTCTTTCC
The DNA here is from genome assembly GCF_013339745.2 of Dermacentor silvarum. Lineage (NCBI taxonomy): Eukaryota > Metazoa > Arthropoda > Arachnida > Ixodida > Ixodidae > Dermacentor > Dermacentor silvarum. The sequence goes on along the minus strand of NC_051159.1, from coordinate 36,212,069 downwards.
TGTGTATATGTTTCCAAAACAAATAATAATAAGCTCAAATTGGGTCTTCCCTCTCATATTGGCACATTTCGTATATGTCACGGGATAGCAACGCATTAAGACATGACGCAAGTTTCTGAGACATGGGGCTCACAAGGTTACTTCGGCCTCCTTGGCTTACTTTGTCCTTCTCGGCCAAGAAATAGTAAATGGACATTTCTTGAAAGCCACGTGCCTTCTCTTTTCAACCCCGTGATTCTTGCACGCGTATCAAGCATGCCCCTGGAAATTTCAGCAAGACGTAGCAGGCGTCACTGCAGAACCAGCCGGCACTCATCAGTTCGCGCACTCGTTCCCGTTGCAGACGTGTTCCTCTCACCAACGGGGTCGCCTATTGCAGAAGCGTTTTTGTCTCGCAGAAGCATTTTCCCTCGCAGAAGCGTTCCTATTGCAGCCGCCGAAGTGTGGACACGCAAGACGCCAACCGCGGCCTGAAATCCGAGCCAGCGCGAGAAGCGGAGACCGCCGAGTCTGCAGAGGAAAGCTTCGAGCTCCCGAGAACAAGGAGGAGGCAGGGGGGAATGGTGAACAGAGAGCGGCGGCCTTTTGCACAATGGCCTCGTCTCCCCGGCCATTTGACCTCCTCTGTCCCTTTATCATCCTCATTCAGAGTGGTCGGCTCGTTCTAACGCGTGCCGGTCGCGGCGTATTCAAATAGGCGTGTCCGACTCGCTGCTCTGTTGCCGGCGGCAGGCAGAAAGTCGTCACTGTGACTGGCGACTCGCGTCATCTTTCAGCCTCTCGGGGTAAAAAAAAAAGGCAGAAATAATACCCGGTAATAAAAGGGAAGGGGGAGGCTTTGGCCGCGAGTCGTGCAGGAGATGCCTTTGTTCGAGAAGGGCGCTTTGGTGGAACCTCGGCTCATCGCCATTTTCTCGCGCCGATCCTTTGCAACTGTCAGCGCCAGAAGCGTCAAGCCGCCGCAACCCCGCGTCGGTGACGTTGTCGCTTTCGACGCTGTCGCCAAACAAAAAAAAGGCCAAACGGGGGCCTCAGCTCTCTCGGGCTATGCAGTCATCGTCTCTCGCGTTTCCGTTACGCTCAATGCTCCCGGCCGCAATAGATTTGGCGTGACCGGCCCGAAAAGTTGCGAAGCCGCTGGCTGCGCGGAGACGACGGGAATGTCCGTTGCCTCGGCCTGGCGTTCCTTTCTTCTCTTGCTACGTGCTTTCTGTTGTCGCATCTTCTCCGATGCCTTCCTCTCTCTGGTAAGGTCGTTGTTGACATCGCTGTTGTTACTCTCATCCTCGGCCCCCAAGTCTGGAGAGCGCGATGATGTAGAGAAAGGAACAACCAGGAAGCGGCCGAAAAAATGTGCGCTCATTCTTCGGGCCGTCTTTTTCGCGGAGCGCGGCGTCAACGGGAAACAGCGCGTGCAACTCCTCCGTTTCGGGCATGATTCGTGCCTGCGCACTCCGCGACGGCCCGTTGTCCCTCTTTATTGAATTTCTAGCAATCTGGGCTCTTTGTAACGTAACACATTTTGACACGACGCGTCTCCCGGAACGAGGAAAGAGAGTCTGCAACGGGGGCAACGCTGTACTTGTGCGTATACAGTATACACCTCGTGCGCGCGAGCGTAATCTATTCGGACACGAGGGATCCCGGAGAGGGGACCACCGCTCTTAGCGGTATTACCGATCTCCGGAGCAGGCAGGCAGGACCCCGAAGTGAGCCCGAATCTCGGCAATATGCGTGATTGATGCGAGCACGCGCGGAAGGAAGTTTCCGTGTCTGCCCCCGGACGAGGAGAAAGAAAGGTCTCGCGGCGCTAAACTTTCCAGAGACGCCCAGCCCTTGGCACGTCTACTACCAGCGTTACCAGAGCATCTTTTTTTTTTTTTTGGCCTTACACACGCACAGATTCATCTCGAGCGAGTGGCCTCCTGAGAGAAGAAGGTTCTTCCGTCCATCGCTTTCTCCATAACTCAAGCCGACAGCGCATCGGGCTCGAACTCCGGCCGCCGCATCAGCGTAAAAGCGTGCCGAACCGGCGCAGCCTCCAGGTGCGTACGACCGGCGTCGGTCTCCGGTACGACTGGACAGCGCGGCAGAGTACTGCTGCGGCGTTGGAACGCAAGCTCTGCACGCTTGTCCAGTTTTTTTTTTTTTTGCGGCGTCGGCGCGCCTGAGACATAGCAGAGCACTGGCGGCGCGCGCGCGCTCAGCTAATCGATGTTTGATGGACAATCGCGTCGGCGCGCGATGGCGCGGGATACCGGAGTGGGGGTTGGGGGCGGCGGCGGGGGTGGTGGCCGGTGGTGCAAGCGTCGTCGGGCCGCCGAGGGTCATTGCTGACCTCGCGTGCGCGCTGCTGTCTCTCTCGAGGCATCCCCCCCCGTTTCCTCCTTTCCTCCTCGCCACGACGCCGCGCCGGCTTTATCGAGTTTCGGCCGAGCAAGGATTCGGTCTGGCCTGGGAAGGAGAAAAATAATAACAGATCGCAGCCCTTGGCCCACACCCACTTCGTCTCCCATCCAATGCCCCCGGGTACAACGCCGGCACGCTGTTCGATAGGCCGCGACCGGACAAAAACTACGGCGACGCAGGGACGCTCACTTCGCGGTATGCTTCGTAAGCAGAAGGGAAGGAGGGGGGGGGGGCTCTTACGCCAAGCCGTTTCTCCCGAGCCTTTTTTCCCGGTTTCTCGGGTCTGCCGCGCTATGTTCCTGTCCAATGAGAATACGCTTTGGCCGGTGATTTCTTCTTCTCGAGTTCCCCCGTTTTGGCCGTTTCATTTATGCTTCTGGCCTCTTCTTATATGCTGTGGATCTGCGCCCCATCTATACGGGGGCCGAGTTCGAGTCGCTCCAAAGGTCGAGCTGGTGGTCATTGCAATGCGCGTTTATTGTGGCCGCAATGTCGCTAGCCAAAACGCACGACCAACAGGACGAAGAATAACTGCGCTTTCTGTATACGGCATCCTCTAAATCTCGTTCTTATTTCTTTATTTGTTTTGTTTTGCTTTGTTTTTGTTTTTTTCGGTATAGCGGAGAGTAATGGACTTTTAATGCCTTGAGTAATTGGGACGGCGTCTCTCGGAGGATCGCCTTTGTGATGTTTCTTTTCTTTCTTCTTCTTCTGTGCTTTGGTTTCTTTGGACGGTGATGTAAAGCAATGACCGAGTAGACGGTAGACACTGAGTGCCGAGTTTTAACATCGAAATGCAGATTGATATCGCGCAGAGTGCGCGCAGAGAAGTGGCCGCCGCTCTTTTCGCTCGAACCTTCTGAATCTAAACTCGAAAAAGTTCTTTCGCGAAGCTCGGACGGGCGCCACTGTACAGTTGGACTGAGTGGTTCTAAATGTATAGGCGTTGGTCCGTGCTTTTTGCGAACGCTTAATCGCCGAAGTGCACTTAGATCACAAAGCGGGAGTGCTCTTATTTTGAATTCCTGCAATTTGTTATTTTCCTACCACATTTTAGCGTCTAAAAAAGAGGCGAGCCCACTTATCCGCGACATTTGCGACCACTGTTTTGATATCTCGGGGATTTCTATCGCAGAACACGCGTAAGCTTATCAAGCTAGGCTACCGCGTATAATGCGCCCTGTCTTTTGGCAGCCCCGAAATGAAATTTTCAGGAGGAGCGGATAAATCGTAAGAACCTATCGCACGATAGGCGCTTCTGAAGCAAAACAATGTGTTTGCTTCTTATTATATTCCTCAAGTAATTCAAGACGACTACGCTTTCGAAGTAGTCGTCCGAAGTAGTCGTCTAATCGACTGATCAAGGAGCATGAATCTACTTAGAATCGGCGAAAAAATTCGCTCATACCTAATGCGCATGTGACATCAGCATTTCATCCCTAAAATGTTTCGTTGTCTCTGAAGTCTCTCGTTGTCTCACATTGCCCCTCATCACGCATACCTCCGCGCACTGGTAACCACCTTTATTTTATTTTATTTTTATTTATTAAATACTGCCGACACGTGGTCCAAGCAGGGAGGGCGACATATGGCACATACAATGAAAATCAGATAGATAAAACAAACAGAACCATGAAATTACAAAATTATGAAGTGGATTCAATTATACAATTCCATTCGGTTACAGTTCGAGGAAAAAAAGAAAACTTATTTGCGTTTGTTCTTGCAAAGTAAGGGGTTAATGCATCATGTCTGCGGTGGCGTGTAGTTCTGGTTGATAACTGCGATAAATGTTCAGATGGGTCAAGGGATAAATTGTTGGTGTGAAGTAGTTTAAGGAATTCAAGTCTTTGTTGCTTTATTCTAAGTTCGAGTGGTCCAATGTTGGTGATTTCCATAAGTTCGGTGGGGGAATCACATCTGGAAATCTTAGCTAAATATAAATCTGACCACTTTTCTCTGAATTCTCTCAAGACTATTGATATCAGGGTTTGTGTACGGATCCCAAACTATGCAAGCATATTTCAGCTTAGGTCTAATTAGGGAGATGTAGCATAGCATTTTAACGTTAGATGGGGCTTTCTTAAGTTTGTGTCTCAACAGGCATAGTTTTCGGAAGGCTGAAGCGCAAGTGTTAGTTATGTGATCATTCCATGATAGTGTATTGTTAAGGGTCACTCCTAGGTATTTATAGCTAGTGACTTCATGAAGAGGTGATGGACCTAACTTATATGTATAAAGCAGGGGTGATTTCTTATGTGTCATTCGCAGTAGTACGCTTTTATCTGTGTTTAGTGTCATTCCCCAGCACTTGCACCATGCAAGAATATTATTTAAACTACAACATAAACTAGTTTGATCATGGCAAATAATCGAATCTGTACACCCTCTTCAACCGTGTTAACAATATCATTAATATATAGAACAAAAAGAGGAGGACCGAGCACTCTGCCCTGGGGAACACCTGATGTGAGCGGAAGGCAGCGTGATTTTTTTGGCATTTATCTCAACGAATTGTTTCCGGTTAGACAAATAAGCAGAAACCCAAGATATAAACATCTGAGGGCCGGATTTCTGCATTTTCAAGTTTTAGAATTATTTATCATGAGGGACCGTATCGAATGCCTTACGGAAGTCAAGGAAAATTATGTCTATTTGTCCATTCTTGTCACGGGTTGATGCAAAGGATTGAACTACAGTGACCAGCTGTGTGACAGTCGAATACCCTCTTCTGAACGCGTGCTGAAAGTTAGTTAAAATTGAATGCTTTTCTAGATATTTGGTTATGCTTTTTGCTATGATATGTTCGATGAGTTTGCAGCATGATGACGTTAAAGAAATGGGACGGTAATTTTCTACAAGTAGACGGTCTATTTTTTTTAAATTGGTGCTATTCGGGCCGTTCTCCAATCACTCGGTAATTCAGACGACAATAATGAAGCATGGAATATTATAACAAGAAACTTTGATAAGGTTACAACATATCTATACGAAGAAACAAGTTAGGATTATTGTCAGGCCCACTTGAACATTTCGGTTGTAGATTCAGCACCATAGAAAGTACACCAACATACGATATAAAATTCACATCAAACGGTTGGTACACTGGGCAGTTACATGAAGAATCACTGGGATTCGAGAAGACACTGTGAAAGAAAAAATCTTATTAAAGTGAAGAGCAAGTTCAACGTTCTCCGTAACCATCTGTCCATTTATTGTGATTGGGGATATTAGTTTCTTCTTCTCGGCAATGTAATTCCAAAAGTTACTTGGATCGTTTGTAATAAAATTAGGCAGAGAAGAGTTAAAATACTAATCCTTTGATCTACGCATGGCAAGTGTAACCGTGTCTTGCACTTCAGATACTAAGTTTGGCAGCGCACGGGCCTTTTTTAATCTCTTAACTTTACGTTTCATATGGATGATGTTGCGATTAATCCATGGTGTTTGTTTGTGAACTTGTTTTTTTTTTCTTATTTGGTATGAATTTATCAAGGCAAAAATGACACTATTCCTTAAAGCGGGTCCAAAGTAAGTTAACGTTATTTTCGTCAAAATCAGTCAGACAATTTTCCAAGTAATCAATCACGCATGCGTCGTTCGTGCGAGAATAATCTTTGACAAAAGGTCGACAAGAGGTCGCTTTCCCACGCGTCCACACTGCCACTTTTTTTTTTTACTTCATTCAATTTTTTTTTCGTGAATAGCAAATAACTGGAATAGCCTTCGATCTTCATGACAATCAAATCTACAGCTGAATTTCTGGAAGCAGCTGCTGACCAGATGACGCAATGAACACATGTATTTCAACTGTCCTTTTTCATCCACCCGTCCCTGATGCGATGCCCATGAACGGGGGTCTCTAAAGTATTGAAGTGATGTGACGCGGCGTTATGTAAGTATAGTCGAATTCGGGGCGACTGCCACCCGTTTGCCATAGAGTTTAAAATTGGGTGAGTTGGTTGAACTGCTGGTTGTTAGTTCAGCACCTGCCATGCATTCTCTGTCTTGTGTTGCCGTTCCTTTTGCGCTGTTTTTGCTATAAACTAGATGTTTGCTTGGCGCTTCACATGCCTTGAACGGAGGATGTTCCTTCTGCAGACATGAACTCACGAATAAAAAAATAAAAAAAATTAAAATTAATAAAGTCGAGACGATTTTTTGTATTTATAGTTTTTTTGTTTTTTCTTCTATGCGCCCGACAACCCATGGAAATGAAATTCGACACAAACAAATGCGGTAACGTAACTATAAATAACGTCTTTCTACGGCTTGCAGTTATCCGCATTGCTGAGAAACGCGTTTCTCAGGAGCACTGAGCGAGAACTAGTTAACGCTTAGTTAAACCCCCGGCAGAGATGTTGATCCCATACTGCGTCAGACGGTGCCTTGGCGTTGATCCTAACTAATCCCTCCTTCATAGCATAGCCATACATCCTTAGCTGTACTAGAGTTGTTGGCTATGAAATGGGTGGAGTCAGTCTCTAAACACCCTTCACCGCCTCCACTGCTCAATCTATTGACGCCCTTGAGCTATTTATCGTTTCAACACAAAATACCTAAGGGGTAAACAAAGTGGGCTTGCACTCTGGCCTAAGGAATATCCTTGAAAAAAAAAAGACTCACTTTCTGTTGCCAGGGCGTTGGAGAACATACATGACTTTGTCCGGAGAGCCCAAGACTTCCTGCTATTTGGTAGTATGTATCAACATCTTTCCATTCTGTTATTGACACTGATTAGTCAGTCTCCATGGCGATGTAAATGGCCATTCGCACAAGGTCATGTTAGTTTCTCTTTTTTTATTTATTTATTTACGCAATTATATCAGCGAGCCACGCAGCTCACTCATACCCGAGTGTCGTGCTTCAGTCATGAAAGATGTCTATGAGCGCAGTCTCTGCCCACAACGCTTTCAACGGTTGCAAGACAATTTGCCGTCTTTATGCAACGATTAAACATTCTGCACTTGATCCCAGAGTGTGTGCGTTTTATTTGCGCCTTGTACCCGCGGCGCACGACTTCATTAACTTCGCTTCCCAATTCATTTGGTAAATGAGCCCAATGCGCGGATGTAAACCTGCAGGCGTCTTTTTCTCCTTCCACACTTTTCCCAATCCAGACTTTTTGAGACCGCGCCCAGCTAGAATCCAGAGTTTTCGGGCATCAAATCGATTCCTTCTCACACCTAGCTGAACCTTTTCGTGGTAGGTACAAAGCGGTATTTGGCCGGCACCTTTGATTTCGAGTTATTAATTAGCGCTGCTTATCTTAAAAATTCGGTCCTCTCGAAAAAGAGACCCACGCGAGCTGCTAAGAGGGGAGGCTTCGTAGAAAGTGCGTCTTGTTGACGCCGCCGGTGGGGATCGATTGTCGTGGCCCCGGGAAATAAGCCGCTGTAGCGGGTAGCGGGGCCATCTCTCGGCTTCTCGCGGTACTAACTTCGTTCGCGAGTAGTTGCGCAGGTAAACGTTGCTTCGAAAGAAAGATAGCCGGGAGGGCAGAAAACGGGGTTGGAAGCGAGTTTTTAAAACGAGACCTAATTAACTTTTAGAGGCGACCTAACATAACGTACCGTGCAATTATATTGGGACATGCTTCTCAAATAAACGACCAAGTACAGGACACAACATACAAAATACGATGTGACGCCTTCCAATATTGACACAAACCTACTGCGGCTGATGGGCTGGGAATCGGGTGGTATTACGAAAACAAAAATATAAATCAAAACGTGAAGGAAACCAATCACAAATTGAATGAAGTAGGGCGTAATGCAGAGGACAGCCTTGCAAAAAAGAAAGAGATAGATAGAAAGAGAAATAAAACATGGTATGGAAGAAGCGAAGGAATATGATAAATAATACGAGATATTTGGAACTCGAGTACTGAAATTTTTCTTTCCGTAATTGGAATTTTACAACTTTATAGGTGAGAAATAAATTGTAGAAAACCCGACACATTCTAAACTCTCAACATTACTGCCGTGAGCAAACGATCCGTCACAATTAGCTCTTTCGACTGAGTAGACTAGATTGCGAAGTGTCTCTTATTCAAGTCTTTTTAGGGAAACGAAGTTTTCTCAGGTCAAATGATCACAACCTTGGTTTACCGGCGTCCTTTTCAGACATGAGTCTTTTCCCTTGTTCGTTCTTCCGTTTTCTATTTCTTTCTTTTATATGCGCTAGTAATTATGCATATAATACTTTAGAGTGCTTTTATTATTATTTCTTTTGAAGTAATACTGTTCCTACTCAGGAACTTTCGGAAGTGGAAGCAATTGAACAGAACAATTTAAAATTAATATATGATGATTCAAAGACACTATTACGGTGTTCCAGACTAGTCCTAAAAGATAGCAACGCAGGAAATTACGCATAAAGAAAAGCAACCTTGAGGCAAGCTCAAAATTATAGCTGTGACTTCCAAATGCGTTGACAGTGGAGATCGCTTAGATTATTCATACAGAATACTTGAAATATCCGTTGTTGTTCAACAAAACACCTTGATTCGATAAGTCACGGTGTATGTACAGGAAAAGGCATGGTATTTGTAATAAAGATATCTAACACCATATAAAACGGGCACACTGTGACGTACAATGTTTGCAATGACGATTCTTTCGCGCGAACTAAATGCGTACTCTGTACGGGTATCTGTACTCCTAATAACTGTACTCCATTTGTATTCGCACAACGCTATTCTAAAAAAAAACAGAAATAAAAAAATAACGAAGCTCTGGCTCAGGGCCTGTAAACGTGGCCATCCGACCACAGTTTGTTTTATTGCGATAGCAATTATATGGACACTTCAACCGGATTTCTGCCGTCGGCGTCGCCGTCGCCGTCGTCGTCGCCGTGAGGTTCCTTATAGATAAAATCTTCGCCGCGCCCCGTATGCCCGAGCGGAAGCGTGCGGGGACGCGTGCTATCACGGAGAGCGAACGCACTCAATCTCCCACGCGCAAGCAAGGAAGCGGGAAGCGAGCGCCGTAGGGAGCGGTGGGGGGGCACTTCTCTGCCAACAACCGCGCTCGTCACTCGTCGCTCGCGCGCACCGTCTCTTATCTCCACACGGCTCTGACCTTTATTCGCCGTACATTCGCCGCTCAGTTTCCGTTGAAGCGATAGACGCACGTACCTTCGCCCGCTGCGGCGTATGCTTGCTGCCAGCGTTTTGACAGTCGTTGTCTGCAGTCATTCAGTGTGATCTATTCGTGTTTGTTTGTCCGCGCTCACACCACGCTTGTTCATTAAGTTAGTAATAGTCGGGCCACATTTTCCAACGCACGCTACACATGCAATGCTGCCCGGATCGGCAGTGCAGCGCTACCGGTGTGTCCCTTCGCACGCGCTGCCCACGGGAAGCGCTTCTCATCAACACCACTGTTTCACACGCGCCTTCTCGTGGTCATCCAGTCTCTCTTCATGTCGGTCTACTTACGCCGCAGCACACCTGCTTACTTAAAGCTCATGTTTACTACAATTCATATTGCTACCAAAGCCGCTCACCTTACTTCGTATGACATTGCTGTGTTGCTATCGCATTCATTGCTTCGCCCTTAAGGCGAAACTGTGACATTTTTTTTTCTGAATTCACCAACGCGCTGCGAAGTTGGTGGCCAACCTGCGTAATAGCACAGGGTAGCCATTGTAGTACAGGGTAGTCAACGTAGTAGCACAGGGTAGCCACTGTTTGTTGCCAAAGACTACACTCCCAAGAGCAGTCTATATGCGATCCTCCTCAGAAACGTATACACATGTGGAAAGGAGGAAAGCCACCGTTATGTGTCTCGGTTGATCCCAATAGAGCATACAAGAAAAGCTTAAGTTCTCACTGAGGTTGCCCTGGCAACCTCAGTTGTGATCGTTCTCTCGTCTTTTCTGCCAGGGATATCGCGACCTGAAGAAGCGCTTCTGTGCCGCCTGTGGCTCCACAAACGCCCATTCATTTCGCATCGCAATCGCCGACGACCCTATGAGCGACAACTGCGGCTGCGAGGAGACGATGGTTCATCTCGTCTGTGAATGACCTCGTTTCCGTACGCCTAAAAAAGAACTTAAAACCACATTAGACAGACGGGACAATCGCCCTCTGTCGGAAGCGAGAATTCTGGGACAGTGCTCGAGACCGTCCTCAGCACAGAAGCCGCTGAACGCGCTGTTGCGGCTTGCTGGGGGCAAGTAGACTGAGTGACAGACTTTGAGAAGTGTCACGTGCTACATTGCTCTTACTTCTTTTTTTTTCATAATTTTCGGGCTCGTCTCTGCTTCTATCATCTTTATTTCCCTTGGTACCCTTGCCCCAGCAGACGGTAGCCAGCCGGTACGTCTATGCACTGGCTACCCTCCCTGTCCTTGCCTCTCTCTCTCTCTTCAAGTCTAGTTAATCTTCTTTTACAATAATCAGAGCAAGAAACTCAGCCTCTCCCTTCGTTAGCTATCACTATATAGCTCACAGTTGGTTCGATGAAGCCTAGCTTACGTACCTGCTGTTTGACATTGTTTCGGAAAGATTGCTTGATTCGTGGAGTGTAACATCCTAAAGTAACACTGGGGCTATAACAGACACCATGGTGGAGGGCCTTGGAGTAATTTTGACCAGCTGGGGTTCTTTAAAGCGCGTTCTTGCAGTTCGGCCCCAATGAATTGCTACCGCTGCTACCGGTAGTCCAACCCGCGACCTTCAAAACGAGAGCTGCAAAACACCGTAACTGCTGAGACACCGCTGAGGGTGCTGTGGAAACGCTTCTTTTTCGCAGGGGTGAAGCATTGTCATTTTGAGCATCGCCAACTTTGTAGTGAAAGCTGGGCAATAAACGTACAAACGAAGTTGACGTCACCGCTGTGGTCACTACGATCGCAGGAAGCGCGGCAGCAAAAATGTCTGGCATTCTTGAGCAATCTCAGCTACGTCGAAATTCTCATCTGGGCACAAAGAGTTAGTCCTCGGGTGGGCTACTCCGTCCGACAGAACTCTGAACCATCGCACATAAATTGCCTAAAGCGATTGTATTGGTTTTGGCCACGAGGGGGACCCGGCTGAAGTAACACGATATCATCACTCTAGCGATGCAAATTGGAACGGATGAAAAACGCGAAGGATCTGTCGTGGTGAGTGCGTGCCAATTGCACCGGAACCCGGACCTCTCTGGTCTCATACCAGCCGAAACAATAATATCTTACTAATCGAGACAATTGAAGCGATCGCAACTGTCACAGAACAAAAGGCATTGTGCCCACTGCCGTCAGCTGGTGTATACTTTTCATGGAATTAAAAAGAAAAAAAACGAAAAAGGAACCAGGGCAATCTTCTTCCCACGCACAGCGATTTCGTCCGGCGGGCGACGAACGCACGCACGCACAGTCGAAAGTAAAACAAAAGGCCGTCAAGCTTCCAGCGTTCGAAGCGTTCGAAGCGGCAAGCCGCACGGCCGGAGCACGCCATGTGTATCTCCTAGTTATAAAACACAAGCGTGGGGCCCTCTCGGTGCGGTGTGGAGGGTGGGGAGGGACGGGGGGGGGGGGGGGGCACGCAGAGCGAGCTAGCGCGCGCCAGCGCCGGTCAGGAAAACGCGCGTTTCCTGCTTCACCTTGACCCCTCGTGCGAGCAGCGACGCTGACTCCCCAGTCGGAGTCAGGTCGACAGCTCACGCCGACCCACACCGAACAAGAAGGGCACTCGAGCCACGCACCGCTGTGCCTCGAAGGGGAGGAGGAGGAGCACACCTGCTGACCACCGCGCGAGGGACCAGAGCCATCCCTTGCGCTCTTTCCCAGGCGCAGTTCGCGCTGTTCGCGAGGCTGCGCACACTGACACACACCGCCGGCGAGCGACCGGCGAACATCGCGAACACCGGTTTTCCCTGTGTGTATGGTTCCGCCGCTTGTGTCTCGGAAAGCACTCGGCTCGTCTCGGCGATATATAGCGCGACAAGAGGCCGTGAAGGCGCTCCCGTGTTCTTTCGTTTCGCACACTGGTCGCCCGTTGTCGCGCGGCCGCGCGCGCATTAAAAAGCGTCGCCGTCTTCTCCGAGAAAGCCTGGCTGGAAGAAGACACGTCGTTTCATCCTCCGCTGCCGTGCCACGGCTCCTCATTGTCCGCGCGGGGCTGTTTCAACCCCTCCCCTACTCCCCCCCCCCCTCCCCTCCCTTCCAAAGATGATAAGGTGAAGGGCGTGCGGGAAAGAGCCGGGGCCCGGTTGCGGATGGTTCGCCATTGTTGTCTCCGATCTCGGCGAGCGAGTTATGGCCGCTTCAAGGTGACAGGGATGACGAGGACGACGACGCGCTTGCCGCCTCCGTTCGTTTCGCCCGAACGCGATGTGAAACCGTGCGCCGACGACGGGCGATTCCCGGAGGCCTTCGAGCGTGGCTAATATAGCCGACGCATGAGAGCCTTCCTCCCGCTCCCCACCTCGCCCCTCAACTCCCATTTGCGCTGGCGATCCGGTGCAAGCCGAGAGGCGTTAATAACCAGCGCCGCCGTGCCGTAAATACCGCGCGAAATGCCTCCATCACGTTCCGGCACGCCAGGTTTATGCTGGTATGGATATGGAATAAGCAGTAATTGTATCCATGCTTGCGGTCTTGCGCTGTTGAATGCGCTCCTTCTGCTCTAGTAATATCTTCTGAAGGTATTAATTAGTGCATGTCTAACGAGCACACATGTGCGCCCGTTCGCGCTCTGATTGGGTATACTCGTGCATCTTCTTGCTTTGTACAGCTAGATTTTTGTCTCTCTCTCTCTTTTTTTATCTCCTTACCCTTTCCTTCAGTGCAGGATAGCCAGCCGGAACTACCTCTTGTTGAACTCCCAGCCTTTCTACGCATCCTTTCTCTCTCTCTGCTTGCTTTGCAAACATGGTAAGTTCAGTGCTTATGCGAATTGTGTGCACTCGATCGTAAAGCTAAAGAAAATAAAAATTAAAAAAAAAGATAAGAAGCCCACCGCCTTTCTTTTTTCTAAACGAGGAAACGAACATCTCTAAGATCCCGCACCGTATTTCTATGAGTAAGAAAACTCCGCGTAGTCCTGCAGCGTATCCTAATTACGCTCTGCATTAGGATTGCTGTGAAGATGATTAGCAAAAGATGGTGGATAACGAAACGCACCTTTTTTTTTGTCAAATCGTGTTGGCATCCACGGTGATATTAATTAAACGTCAAGCATGAAAAAAAAATGTCTGAATTAGTACAAGGCACCATTCCTTAAGAGGAAGCTTTAGCTCCAGCCATCCTCTGATGCCGCCTATTCAAATACATGTAAAACGCAGAATTAAACGCTTTTCCGAAATAACCACTGGACAGATTTTAAATACATTTGTTGCATTTGAAAGAGAAAGTTAAGTTCTAGTGTCTGTCACGAACGGAATTTTGATTTAGGGCCTGAATATTTTGAATTGAATGTTCAATAGTTGGTAAGTTTGAAAAAAAAAATAGCAGCACGAAGTTTACAAATTCGTAGCTCTGCACTTAAAACATATAGCATTCGTATAAACTGCATACATTAGAGCATCCAAAGCGGACAAACTTTATGTGTAAATTTTTATCTTAGGTGAATTTCTTAGATTGTTTACAAGGGTTTTGCAAACGTTCTACTCACAAGTTAATGGTCTATTATAGAGCCATGTATTATAAATAAAGTTTGTCCGCTTTTGACGTACTATCACGTGCAATTTACAGAATTGTGATATCATTTTTCAATGATGAGTTACATAGCTGTAAAACAGATAGTTCCGTTTTCTGAAAGTTTGGTATTTTCGTCAACTCTGACGACATAAGTTTGATAAGTTGACTACATAAGTTTAATATTGGCAACCAACAGTCACTAGATGATACCTTTTCCTTTTAAATGCGACAAACCTCATCCAATTTCGTCTAGTGCTTGTCGAGCAAAACGATTTCTCCTTTCCCGTGTATTTAGACAGGAGGCCCCGAGGTAAAGCTTCCTTGTAAAAAACTGCGCGCTTTGCAAATCAATAGATAATTTCTGCGTACTTCATTTTTTCGTGTGTGTGTGCGCACGCATCACGTGTTGCTCATTGCTTTGTCATTTTAGCCTTATCTATAAGTTGGCTGTTGCTCTCAAAGCCTTTGTCGGTGTATGTCATAATTCATCTGATTAAGTAGACTAATACTTTTCAAACAGGCCGTAGAGGATTCCGCGCAATCTTCTATTCAGTTCGATAAACTATGGTACTAGGTTTCCTTGCAAACCTCGGAATTATTTCCCTCCTTGCGTATTATTCCGCCTGTCCTACATTTTTAATTAAAGGCAAACACTACATCCTTAAATCCATCGGTGTTTTAGAAAAACAAAATGAGAATATCAATGGAAGTTGAACGATGACAGCATGGATAAAGTAATCATGTGTGACAGATGATGTGCTGTGTGCAGATGATTATGGGTGCGTTGAAGGCGACGTCACCGCACAAATCTCACTTGTACCTTGTTCTGCATACAAAATCTCTACTCGCAGTAAAAGTGGCGTAATTACAATTTAAAAAGCGCCATCAGCTTGAGTTATTATATCAAGCAAGCGGCCCTTTAAGGGAGTTGTGTTCCTTTTACCAGTCGACTATTTTTCCGGCTTCTTTTGATCGAGCGTTGTTGCCTATCAGTTTACTCAACTTCGCAAAGCAGGAGGCGCATCTACCGTAGCGATAACCAAGCGGCCCGCAATTTCGCTAAATAATAATAAAAAAAGAAACTGGATGCACTAATTGTATTGTGCGTGTTGTCTAACGAGCCCTCTTCTTTCCGTTGTGCTTGCTGTTCCTCCTTACCCTCTCCCTGCTTACATTTTCTGTGAACCAACTTGGGTCAAGCTGCACCTTTTGCCCACTATTGTCATTCCACACCCACATCGCTGTTCACAAAAAAGAGGCTTTCACATCATGCACTTGTGTCCTGCAGTAAAGCCACTGTTCGCGCAAGCCAGTAGCCGGCAGTTTAATACGAATGGCTTTATTTAAGAACTTCCCTCAGGTTGTACTGTGCATGTCTGTCTTTCCGTATACATGTGCTGCTCGTCAATGAACCTCTCTGGTGACAACTTGGGTAACTAGTCATGTGCCACTGCATGGGTGCGCCCTTCAATGCGCTATTGAATGGCAAAATAAAACACAATATCCTTCATACTTTTTCCGGCGCTGGGTGGAATTGAACTCACCTAACAAACACACACACACACACACACACACACACACACACACACACACACACACACACACACACACACACACACACACACACACACACACACACACACACACACACACACACACACACACACACACACACACACAGATATATATATATATATATATATATATATATCATCATCAGCCTATATTTATGTCCACTGCAGGACGAAGGCCTCTCCCTGCGATCTCCAATTACCCCTGTCTTGCGCTAGCGTATTCCAACTTGCGCCTGCGAATTTCCTAACCTCATCATCCCACCTGACTTTCTGCCGTCCTCGACTGCGCTTCCCTTCTCTTGGTATCCATTCTGTAACCCTAATGGTCCACCGGTTATCCATCCTACGCATTACAAGGCCAGCCCAGCTCCATTTCTTCCGCTTAATGTCAACTAGAATATCGTCTACCCCCGTTTGTTCTCTGATCCACACCGCTCTCTTCCTGTCTCTTAACGTTACTCCTAAGATTTTTCGTTCCATTGCTCTTTGTGCGGTCCTTAACTTGTTCTCGAGCTTCTATATATATATATATATATATATATATATATATATATATATATATATCATAAGAAGCCAACAAACAATGACACAATGACACGGATGTTTGTGAGATGTAGCGCTGGCTAACACTCCCAGGGTTAGTTCTCGCATAGTAAAAACGTAAATACCCCAGAAAGAAGATGGGAAAACGGCGCCGCGGTAGCTGAATGGTAAGAGCATCGCTCGCGCAATGCGAATACGTCGGATCGTTCCCCACCTGCGGCCGGTTGTTTTTTTTTCATCTCCTTGAATTTTCATTAATTTATCATTTCTATAAATAAATTAGTAAGCACAAGTAATTTCCCCTATGTTGCCCTTGCTGTCATTGTTTGTTGGCTTCTTATATGATTAATGAAAATCGGGCCCCTCTATGTGAACGAGAAGAAAGGCAACCGAGGGGCCCGATTTTCATTAATCATATATATATTGACACAAGACAAAAACCGTCTTTAAATAACGCGCGCAGGTTCGTGCACCCTCGAAGAGGACAGCGGCGTATTAGAAGAACAAAGACGAAGACGTAATGGCACGTGCATTCGCCGCACGCACTGGGAGATATGTGACCGTCGCCAAAAGAGGAGGAAGTGAAGCGTCGCTCGAGGAAAAGAAGGCTTCTTGATCTCCTGCTTGGAACGCTGCAGCTATTTAATTTATTTACTTGCCGGGCACAAGTTCGCCCCAATAAATAGTTATCTCAGAAGACCTTGTATCATTCGTTATAATATATATATATATATATATATATATATATATATATATATATATATATATATAGAGAGAGAGAGAGAGAGAGAGAGAGAGACGCGTCACGCGCAAACTTCGTGGTGGAGTCGGTAGATGGCACCGCGCGTCTAGAAGGAAGTGCGAGAGAGGAGGCCGCGCGCCGTAAACGCACACACATGACGCCTTTCGGCGTTAGCAACACGGTGTGTCTCTACATTTGCTTCGATGCTAATTGCATTAACGTCGGCGGTCATCCTGAGATGGCTTCTGCCGAAATTTTTTATGGATGCAGCGCTGGCGTTCATGTCTTCAAGCTGTACAGCTTTTCGAATAATGTCAAATTCGCCATTTCGCTCGACTACTTGTAACATTTACGCTGCCCTACTGTCATTTATGGTAGATAAATGAAACTTAAAGCGAGTGATGCAACACGCTTTCAGCTCTGCGTCAGATATGTAGAAAGAGAGAAGACAATAAAAGATAGGTCGGATAACGAGACCCTATCCTGCACTTGGGTAAAGGGTCAAAAGGGTGAAAAGAGAGAAAGGAGGGAGTGAGAGAGCACTGTCTGCGCGTGCACGCGGAGGTGCGCACTGAATTGATATATGGTCTACATGAGGAATTGCACCAATGATCTCGTCGCATTCTGCACTGGCGTCGTACACGGCCACGGTCCATCTTGAGTCGAGTCAACTTCATGCTTCCCGAAGAAGATGGCGGTATATGTCGTAGCGGGTACAATGGTGCGGCATGGGCACAATGGAGTCTTCATTACTGCAAGAGTCATACATGGGCGTGTCATCATTTTCAATTACCATACCGATCGGGAACAAGTAAGCATCCTTAAATGCCCTGGCCAGAGGCGGCATGGTGATGGCGTATCAGAGCAGTAAATTAGTGATTGCAGTCGGATATTAAAGGAATCGTTTGACACATCGATTTGGAAAGGACTATTAACCACATGTCACGGTTCTAGACAGGAAATCCAACTTTCATGACGAATCGGCTATTGATGAGGTTATCGCTACATTTAAGGTTTCTTTAAGGGTAAACTGGGCAGCTTCTTACCAGCAATGCCAGGTTTACTTGACGGCCCCAGAAAGATGATGTCAAGCCTCTATCGGTGGCTTGATGATGGCCCTCTCTTAACTTTTATATACCATCTGGTCGTAAGTCCTTTTAAGTATGACAAATCATAACCTTTCAAGAGCTGCCTTAGTGTTACAAAATATGAGACATTTGTCTTGTCTTATGGGGCGGGTAAAACTTGAATGTGACCAACTTAACCGAGAAACAGAGTGAGAGTGAGAGATAGAAAGAGAGAGGTAAAGGAGAAGCGAACGGCAGGAAGATTCACTGGAAGATAGATATCCGCTTTGATACCCTCCACTGAGGAAGGGGTAAGTGAAGACCGAAAAAAAAAAGAAGAAAAGCACACACAAAGAAAGAGAGGAAGTTAAAAAAAAACTGTCGACCGTGTTAACTGCTATTGTCTTCGCTACAACTCCCAGAGACAGTCGCTCGTGTTGGCGTTGGCACGCCTCTACGACCGGTTGCTTTCTGAGCAGACAATCGTCGAGTGCCTGCTGATATGGTCGACACCAGAAGTCGACTAAAGCGCTAAGCATGTTTCTCCTCTTAAGCAACCTAGTTGAACGACTGTGGCACTCCCGCTTTCCTTTGAGCTTAATTGTGAGCTCCATATGCTTTATTCAGCAATAATAGCGTCCTTTGCTTTAGTGTAATTCTTGAATAATTGACCTTTGTAATCCCTGAATTTTTTTTATAGCATGCTTGTCATTTATGTATTACTTTGCCGTACCACCCTGCTAACATCACCTTTGCTGATTTCAGTATCTATAAATAAATGGTAAGGAACACTTGTAACTGTTGGAGGAACCACAATGAAGTGAAGCATGTTAGTATGTTGCCATTGAATGATCTCTGGCGAGTGCATCGTATGCGCGATAGGCAGCCTGCGCTGCTGAATATATGGCGGAACTCATCTGCTACTCTTTCTTGTGCATCTTGCGACACGCTGTGCACTTGACGAGAAAGAAGCCGAACGCGTTCGCACGCTTGAAGTCCTAGTAGTCCTTGCCCCTTCATCACGATAAAAAATAGCAGGATAGCGTTGTGACCGTTGAGCTTCACTTCCGACGTAACGGTGCCAAAATGCTGAATTTTGCTCCCTCCGAAGGACCGCACTTTAAGGCGCACTGACGAGTTGCCAACTTTTGCTTGAACAAGCCAGTCACGTTCCCTAACCCTGTTCCTCAGAGCGACATTGAAGCCTTTGTACAGAAGTGCGCAGTGTGCAGGAAATACTCGTACAGTCAGCCACGCGAGCCGCTGAAGATGCGCCCAGTGCCTGAGCAACCATGGCATCGAGTTGGCATTGACATTTTTTACTACGGTGGCAGACCTTATCTTTGCGTTTACGACGAGCTGTATAACTTTCCAGAGGGGGCACTACTTACCTAGGCTAGATACCTCAGCTAGGACCGTCATTGAAGTAACTAGCTCTCGCGCGATACGGCATTCCTATAGAGGTGTGCTCAGACAACGGACCCCCTTTCTCAAGCAACCAGCTCGCGGCATATTCAAGGGAATACGATTTTCACCACATCACCTCTAGCCCTAGCTATACAGTTAAATGACCTTGCAGAGAATGGGGTGCAAGTGGTCAAACGGATATTAAAGAAAACCACTGAAACCAACTAAGATTTTTGGCTTGGTTTGTTGGCTTACAAGACAAACCCCCTGGAAGGTGCGACTAGAGCACTGCACGGGCCAATTTTTTCAGCCCGGGCCCGTTTTTACGTTGGGCTGCCCGCCCGAGCCCGACCAAATGTTTTATGGCGAGACCCGGGCCCGGCCCGGGCCCGGAAATAATCTACTTTACCCGCCCGGCCCAGCCCGCCACCCCTTCATCTTAGGCCCGAACCCGGCCAGAACCCGGCCAGAACCCGGCCAGAACCCGGCCCGAGACTCAAAAAAACAAACAAACATGTTTTTCAGAGTCGAGACGGGCGAGGATAACTCGCTGCACGTTACATGCACACCACCAGAAAGTCCGAGCCCGGCCCGGTGCCCACGTCAAAAAACCCTAGCCCGGCCCGGGCCCGGGTTTAAAAGCACATGCCGTGCCCGAGCCCGGCCCGAGCCCGTGAAAAAACTGCTCTACCCGGGCTTTCGGGTAAGCCCGAGCCCGTGCAGTGCTCTAGGTGCGACGTCACCGGCAGAGATCCTTCCGTCCAGAAAGCTACGAACAACGCTGCCAGACATTCAAGATGACCCTGGTCTACAAGTCAAGCATCGTCAGGAAAGAAGTAACCGGCAACCGCTGCCACCTCTGGACCAAGGTGACATTGTGCGTGTGAAGAACTCTGTCTGGGATGAAAAAGCAAGGGCCATGCTGCGCTGGGCTCAACCCAGATCCTACAACGTGGTCAAAGAAAGATTTGCTGCCTACGAAAGAAATATTTAGGCGTTTATTTGATGACGACAGCGATGACACTTCCGGGAACAGCACATCGCAGTCGCAACAGCGACCAGTGGCACCTGATGGTGGTGCAGTGCTAAGCGCTCCGGTGTGTAGGCTGATCGCAGAGACAATGTGTACCCCCGCGACGCTTGGCATATGGCAGGAACTTTGAGCAAATGTTCCAAGTGGATACGCCTTACGAACTCCATGGCTAGAATTTGTAAATTGCAATATGGACTATAAGGTAATTAGGCTCTGCGGTATAAGGTACTTAGGTAATTAGGCTATAAAGTAATTAGGCTATAAGGCTCTGCGCCGTGCCGGCTCAGAGCTGTAGCTGAGACGCATTGCTGACTGAGGGACCGCACTTGCACTCTGTTGGTACTTACAGTATAAATACCTGTGGCTCAATAAAGCTGGGATTCTTGTCGCCTTGTCATTCGGCGTATACCATGACTACGCTACAGCGAGTACAAAAGTTGAAGGGCAGCCAGGAAGTCGAAACACAGGCTCAAAAAAGTGTACGTGTTTATGCAACGTGTATGTTGTTTATATACCGGGTGTTTCAGTGAACACTTGAGTACACACGTACTCAAGCACGCGCGGCCCTATAGCAAAAAATAAAAGAGAAAGAATGAATGAAAGAAAGAGAGAAAGAAATAACCATAAGCCCCATATCTAATAATCCCATCTGAAGATATGGATGTTTACATGGGATAACCTATTCGTCCAAAAGATCATATGGGACTTTCACCATATGATATTAGAGAACATGTCCGTTTTTATATGATACTGATACTGATGATACGTGATATGGTACTGATACTGTTGATATTGCTCGGGTAGGAATGCCAGACTTAACTCATCTATTTATTTTTATGTCGTTGATGCGTAGACTGTACACCTCTCGATTTGGCACGCGTTGGTCGTACTTTACCCTTGCACCACAATACAACACATATCATCAACAGTTCTCGTTCCTTGTTGTTTTAGTCGGGATTGGTTCCATATGTCATGTCTCTATACGTTTCACGTTTCGCCGCGACTTCTCTGGGGTATTGATGTTATGCCGCCTTTCCTTAATTAAAAAAAAATTACGGATGTTTTAGACGATATTCTGGTTTATGCACGTTGTTTACATACCGGGTGTTTCAGCGAGCACTTTCAAAAATTTTTATAAAGATTGCCTGTGGTAGATAGCACAATTCTTGTTCATGAGCTGGTCTACTCGAAGAGACTCGACATTACTTGCTAAAAAAATTGAAATGCATAATTTACTTATTAACAAAAATCACTAATTAATTTTTAAGTAATTATCTTATAGTCCATATTGCAATTTACAAATTCCAGATGTGGAGTTCGAAGGCGGATCCACTTGGTACGAAGTCTCAGGACGACACCAGTTTCGAGATATTAATTCCCGAACTTTGCGGAGAAATCCATTGGCGTTCCAGTTACTTTTGTGCTTCAGTGCATAAAACGACGTTTTGTTAAGACAGTAACTAGCCATCGATGGGAACTCACAATGAACAGAAGCCGCGAGTTCATTCCGGCCGCGGCGGCCGCATTTCAATGGGGGAGGAATGCGAAAACGCTCGTGTATACCGCGCATTGGAGCACCTTAAGGAACTCCAGGTGGTCGTGATTAATCCGGAGTCCCCCACAACGGCATGCCTCACAATTAAGGCTCATTCACACCGGCGACTGACAGTGGTCGCGCGACCAAGTTGGTCACAAAGCGACCAGTCGCAAATGGTCGCAAATGGTCGCTTTTCTCGAAAAGCGACCATTTTGGGCTAGTCGCTCACTGCTCGATTTTTCAGTCGCGCGACCGTGGCCGCAAAGCTGCTCAACCAATCAGCGCCGCGCCGAAAGTGATGTGTGTCGTCGTCCTCGCCAAATGCAATGTCCGCGTCACGATATGCAGGCTACAGGCCGGTAATTGGTGTCTTGTCTTGTGATTCTGGGACGCAGCAGTTGCAGCAACGTGTCGAATGTACGCGGTCGCATTCGCTGGAAGGTAAACAGCAGGAAAAGAAAGCACAACACAAACCCTTTTTCCAGCTGCCGTTCGTTGGATGAGCACGCCACCCAAAGGTGAACAGCGGGTGAACAGCTTTGCTTTAATATTACGCACCGAATAACACGCAATGCGAACTAGAAATTACAACTTGCTCTCGATAATACTCGTTGTCATGCGCACAAAGTTCGGGCAGGAGGCGGCTTGCGTGGCCGGTCACTTCACGCGAGCGGAGGCACGGGCGCGCACCCACGAGCGTCGCGTTTTCTTCGGAGGCTTCCGCGCTGCCACAGCTGACACCCCGGCGGAGCACATCAGCACAGGGACGACGTCCTCCTGTTCGCTAGCTCGAATCAAAATCCAGCCATCACTCGAATCAAAATCCATGGCTGTTGCCGGAACGCGAAACCAATTTACACAGAGCCAGCGAAGTGCGCGCTAACTGCGTAGATCCCTAGAATTCTCGCTGAAGAACGAGAATGTCCGGGATTGCGACTTGCAGGTCGCGCTCAGCCGGGCTTGCCGGTGTGAACATCAGTCGCCTTCGGTCGCTTTTTGTTCGCGAGTCGCGAATGGTCACGCGACCTCCTCAAGTCGCCGGTGTGAATGAGCCTTTTGATCGAGGTTTTGGTGCGTAAGACCCCAGAATTTAGTTTTCTAAAACAATAATTAGTATGGGGCTCAACATTCCACAGTTCAGGACACCAAATGGTGGTGGAGCTATGTATCTTCAATTTGTACAAAAATGTTATCGCGTAGGCTGTGTCGGCGACGCAGCCGCACTGGGATACGTGAAACGTCTTGTTCATGCTGCTCGGGGTGCATGGGCTCTAGCGTACAGAAATGACGTAATCAAATACGCAAGCGACATTTATTCGCGCGTTACAAAGCTTACATGCTCAACTTGTGATACATCTAGGGGTGGGTTCTACAGTCGAATTTTGCAATTGTGATTGCTCCCTATTCGTAGTGGACCCGCCGTTGGGAAAAGTGGTGCGCGCGAATCGGCATACATGTGTATTGCTGCCCTAATTGTTTCCCGCCATTTATGGACCCTGCGTGTCGACGCGCAGGCGGAATAGCCGAGCAACCGTAACAGTTTCGCCAGAAACTGCACACTTGTAAAACTTATCACTCCTTGCAAAAAGAGGTTTGAGTTTAATGGAATATACCTACCATGGCGGAGCAAACTCTCTCAAATACGACAACTCCCGCTCGGATCGACAAACATACGGCCGAGCTAGTCTTTGAACGCCGAAAGCGAGGCTAAATTACGCTTTTCTCCTGATGAACAAATTTTGCGAGGTCAATGACGCTGTTGATGGAGGAGCAGTCCCGATGAAATTCTGCGGTGGCGGAGGGGGGGGGGGGGGGGGGGGGGGGGAGGTAGACGATGTATACACCACTCGAGATACCGATCTAGACGCCCAGGGGCTCCGTCTATCTTTAGGTTTTCGATGAAGCTTGCCAAGGCAATAGGGCGATGCGCAGTAGATTTTCCGGCGGCTTTAGCAGGGGTACACTCGTACCTTATTCAAACATCACGAGGGGTTTAGTGAGGCGAACAAATAGCGTTAAAGAGGAATAACTATACTATAGGTCTGTCTCACTTGCATAACATACAGTGGAAATCACAATCTCGTAAAACAGACACAAGTTGCAGTTCAGGCAAGAAGCACATAAATTAACAGCCCCGCGGTCTTGGGTAGAGTAACAAAGCTCAAGTTACGAGCAATAAACAATTCTAACGTATATTTAAATAGCGAGGGAGAGAGAGACAGAAGAAAGGGGAAAGGCAGGGAGGTTAACCAGATTGGAAGGTCCGGTTTGCTACCCTACGCTGGGGAGAGAGGGGAGGGGGAGGTAAAGTGACAGCAAAGTAGAGATAAAGAAAGTGAGAAGCACAGACACAATCACAATTGGTCACAGGTGGAACAGCACAGTAGCACTTGCAGCACTATAAACATCTGTCTAGGCTACAGCCGCTTGTCCGAGTCTGTTGCCCTTAGAAACTGCAGCAGTGCCCTCGTCGCCCTCCGCTGCGATGGCTTGTGATGTCGGCATTCTAAAATAAGTTACTCTGTTAGAGGTCTTTGGTCAAAACGCGCTATCGCGCGTACGAGCGATCATCTCTTTGAATTGTAGCGAGGACAGTCACAGAGAAGGTGCTGAAGAGTCTCCTCGCTACCTCAGTCATCACACGAGGCGTCGTCGGCCCAACCAATTCGCAAGGCAGAAGACTCAGTAAAGGCCACTCGTAGCCATATTCGAAAACGTAGGGTAGCTTCTCGACGGCAGAGTCCAGCTGGGATGCAAAGACGTAGAGAGGAATCTAAGTTGTGCCGCAGGTTGTGAAAACTTCCTGCGTTCCACAGGGAGAACGTGATATCACGGGTGAGTATGCGAAGTTTTCAAGCGGCATCTGTCCTTGATAACGGTACTGGTTCCTCTTCGTCGCCTTGAAGAGCCGACCGAGCAGCGTTATCGGCGTGTTCGTTTCCTATGACGCCGCAGTGACTTGGAAGCCACTGAAATGTCACGTGGTGTCCTTTCTCAGTGAAGGTATGGATTAGTTCTCTAATCTCGAATACCAGTTGTTCGTGTGGTCCACGTCGCAGGGCTGATAGCAAAGACTGCAGTGCTACCTTCGAGTCACTGAATATTGACCATCTTCGAGGTTGTTCTTGGCTGACGAGACGAAGTGCAGCGCGAAGAGCTACAAGTTCCGCAGCCGTCGATGTCGTTGGGTGACACGTCTTGAAACTGATGGTGGTGGCTTTCGCGGGGAAAACCAGGGCTTCAGAGGAACACTGGAGAGTTGCCGATCCGTCAGTATAAATATGTACGTGGTCGGCGTACCTTTCGTGCAAAAGGAGCAGAGTGAGTTGTTTAAGAGCAGGTGATGACAGCTCAGATTTCTTTTTGATTCTTGGTACGGTGAGGTGCACTGCAGGTTGATCCAAACACCATGGAGGAATTGATGGCTTAGTTGCGGGGGAGAAGCCTGATGGAAGGCAAGTGTAATACTCCGAAATCGTAGTGCAAAATGATGCCTGCGACCTTTCTGACGGTAGTGTTGCCAGATGATGTGAACGGGCCCGGGCAATGTGCCTAATGTGCACTCTCAACATTTCCACCGCAATGTGCGTTTCTATGGGTTGGTCCCGGGCGATTGAAATAGTCGCCACTGTTGGTGGTCATTTCGGCAAACCAAGACAAACCCTTTGAGCTCGAGCTTGAATAGCCTGTAGAGCACGAAGGTTTGTCTGGCAAGTGTTGGTCAGTACGGGCAAACTTTATCTCAAGAAGCCCCAAAAAGAGCCCTGTACAATTCCAACACTGCATGTACTGACATTACCCAAGTCTTTCCGCCCAGAATCCTGAAAATCTGGGAGATTGCTGTCAAACGCTGTTTCAAGTTGGTCACGTGCGGGCTCCATGAGAGATCTCTATCAATGATTATGCCCAGAAATCTGTGAGTCTTCTCATAAGGAATTATCTGGCCATTTATAGAGATGGCGTAGGGTGTCATTGGTTCGCGGGTGAATGCCACCAGTGCACATTTGTCTGACGAGATTTCAAGACCTTGGTTGCGGAGGTATATAGCTGTCAGTGTAGCAGCTTTCTGAAGTCTTGCACGTATCTTAGGGCGTGTCACACCTGAAGTCCGTATACATAAGTCGTCTGCGTACATTGATATTTTGATCGCTGCTGGCAGATGTTCAACGAGACCAATGAGTGTGAGGTTGCATAGGGTGGGGCTTAGTACTCCGCCTAGAGGGACCCTTCGGTAGGTGTATTGGAACCACGTCTGCTAGAAGTGCACTGAAAGTACTGGACGCCTTAAGCCCAGTGCTTGAATCTCTCGAACTAAATCGCGAGAAGTAAGATACTCATATATGGGCAACCACAGAAAAGTGATCAAAGTTATAGGCAAAACATAGAATACAAACATGGATCCTAGCACTAGTTTATAAAAATTAGAAAGCTTTCAGCGCTCGTCCCGTCTGTTCTTTTCATCTGTCCTCGTTCTTCGGCGCTGTACAGTTATTTCATCATGTTTTAAAAGCTCGCCCAAGCTTCCGTGCGAAAGTGCATTACGCATGCATTTGAGTGAAATGGTAGGGATGTCTTCTTTATCTACCGCTAATTTATTTAGTATTGATGGCAAGTGGGATTTTAACATTTGTGTTCCGGAATTTGTGGGGCACCACGTCCACAGGCCATTTTTCCGGGTTACCTGTGGGCTATGCAAAACAGTGATTTTGTTAGACCCGCAGGATTAGCCAAACAAAGTGTTATCCTTTCTGAGTACTTCTAATTCGCAATATTTAATTAAGCGTTATAAATACAATAATGCTATATTGATAGTTAGCCCGCTTCCCTTCCATTGCCGATGAATGGTACCGCTATAGCATGAGTTGTTAACACCGTTCAATGGTGCTCTCATTGGCTCTTAATTGTTCAAGATTCCACAAGGCAGCCTCGATGATGCTTCCAGGATTCGGAGGTGATGAACATTTAGTGAAATCCATGGCAGCGTTCAGTTCTTCTGTTGTGAAAGGCACGCCAATTCCTTCGACCCGTGTCTAGGGGAAGGCCCTGTTGTCTTTGCCACAGGTGGGGACAAGCTCGCCAGCGTTCTCGCACAATGTCCTCCACCATATTCAGCTTTGCTGGGCCAAGATGGAAGGCCATAAAAGGGAAGCTTATTTCAGCAAATATACTTTAACAAAAACAGGTTGCATACAAATTAGCATATATTTCATACTCGCTTCAAACTGCATCTAAAACGGTGCCTTGTAATCTGACCGGCCCTACTGTGTGTGACCTGTACTGTGTGTTATTATTCTTTAGAGTTGTCATCTCACTCTCCTTTTCCTCTTTCCTCTCTTCCTTCCTATCTTCGATTTCTATGTTTCTGTCTCCTCCGTTCTGAAGAGTAGGCAGGCGTTGTGCCCCTTCCAGTGGCAGTTGCCAGCCTTGCATGCTCCTCGCTTTCCCTTTCCTGTGTATATGTTTTCAAATCAAATAATAATAATAATAATAATAATAATAATAATAATAATAATAATAATAATAATAATAATAATAATAATAATAATAATAATAATAATAATAATAATAATAATAATAATAAATAATAATAATGTTTATTCACCAAAAAATACAGAGCAACACAAACAGGCCGGTCTAAGCCTCAATTGGCTTGTAGGACCGTGCCATGAACATAATACAAACGGTAAATAAAAAGATGTTGATGAGACAGAAAGACAAAGAAAAAAAATGACCAGAAAAAAAATAAGATAACATTTGGTTATTCTACGTGAAACAGAAGTTGAAGCAGTGAAAATTATGATGCCAAAGCGTTGTGGAAGTTAGTTTCACCATGACTCCTTCAATAGTTCTTTCAGCATGCTTTTTGAAGTAGCGTTAAAGATTTCATTCGGTAACTTGTTAAAAATATCCGGCACATATGCACAGCGTCTGGCCGCACCATACTTTGTGGATGAACGAGGAACCATATAGCGGACGTGTTTACGAAGTTCCCTTGTGGAGGTATTTTTTTGTTTGAAAGCGGAAGTCCAAAAGTGTTTTATGACAACTGTTTCAACGAGCAAAGAATGAAAATTAGGCAGACCAAGTTCACGGAAGATGTTTGCAGCTGTTACTGTTTGGGAATTGTAGGCAACATTTATAAGAATATTTTTTATAATCCTGTCTACCCTGCATCTCCAACGATCCGAACAGAATCCGAAGACCGTAATACCATATCTCAATACACTATAACCCAATGCATGCACAATCAATTTCTTTACAGAGAGAGGCGCAATACTTTTCATATTAAACATCAGCCAAGCGACTGACCTCAGTTTTGAACAAATGAGTGATAAGTGATGTTGCCATGATAAGTTGCTATCGAAAAATATTCCAAGATATTTAACACAATCTACGTATGGAATAGGAGTACACTTACAAGGAACACAGTTAGACTTATGTAAGTAGAGAGGCAAGTTAATCACAGTAGTCTTGAGTGGAGAGCGAAAACATACCAGTTGTGTTTTTTGGGCATTGACAGCCATTCCATTGTTACTGAACCAAAGCATCGCATTGTACACGTCATTTTGCAACATTTCAGTTGACATTTTGTAAGATAGATGTTTTGCTAGTAACACAGTGTCGTCAGCATACTGGAACACAGAACATTTGGAAATCGCCAAAGGAAAGTCATTAACGAAGATGTTAAACAACAATGGCGATAAAATTGACCCCTGCGGTACACCCGCATTCAGCGACAACTTAGAACTGAAAACGCCCTTATCATCAGTCGCGACCACTTGAAATCGGTTGCTCAAGTAATTTTTGAGAATGTTGTAAAAGGGTCCACGAAATCCCAAAAAATACAGTTTACTTAACAAGATTTGGTGGTTCAGGGTGTCAAACGCTTTCGCTACGTCTAAGAAGAGAGCACACGCGAAAAGATTCTGATCGAATGCCGACAACAGGTCGTCTGCAAATTCTTCAAGCAGTGCCACAGTACCGCGCCCAGAAACAAAACCAAACTGGCGATCGGTCAGGATAGAAAATTTGTTAAGAAAAGAAGACATAGTGTGGAAAAGAAATTTTTCTAAGACCTGAGCAATAACCGGTAAGATAGAAATTGGCCGATAATTTTCAATCTTATCTTTCTTCCCTGACTTATGTAGCGGTAAAATAACTGCCGTTTTTAGGCATGCCGGAATTTCATCACCTTCCAAAAACCCATTCAGAATATGAAGAATAATATCTGCCAGAACATTGAAATTCCTTCGGATGATGTGTAATGATACTCCATCATATCCAGTGGGCTTGTTAGGACGGAAACTGAAAAGAATTTCTTCCAGATCACACTTCGAAAATTTCGGAAGAAAAGCTGACTCAGATATGGAATGCGTTAAAGACCGAGTGTTTGTGGATAAAGAAACAGCGCTTAGGGATGCTTTTACAAAGTGCCTGTTGAAAGCATCAGCCACTGCTGCGGGAGGTTGCAGAAAAGAATAGAAAACAGACCGTTTACTGGAACTCATCCCTCTGAGATGATTTACCAAAGACCAAGTTTTGCTTACATTATTTGAAGATTGCCGAAATTTATGAAAGAAGTAACGGCGTTTGGCGCCAGGCAGAAGAGCAACAGCTCTATTTCTTGCCGACTTGTATTCTAATCGCAGTGTTTGGTTTCTCGGATTTCTTTTACAGCGTTTCCACAGGGTATCTCGATACGAAATCGCAGCAAGAATTTCCGCGTTCATCCAGCAGTGACCCTTTCTTATTGGTTTAGCTACTAACCGTGTGCAACGTAATTCAAAATTTTTTAGCTGCGTACAGAATCTTTCATACACGTTGCTTGACGAGCCTTCTTTGGTTAAGGATGCCCAGTCAAACGAAACGACAAGATTATCAAACTTAGCTTGATTAACTATAGGGACAAGGCATTTGCGCTGCCCGGGTGTATTTCCAACCGACGGCGTTCCAGGCGCATCCGGTAATACAAGACGGCATGCTACAAAGTAGTGGTCAGCCAACCTTTGTAAAATAGTACATGACCTAAATGTACAGTTGGGAGCTCTGACCGCTATGTGATCTAAGCAGGACTGCACTAGGCAATTATTAACTAATTCCGCTCTAGTGGGAGCTCCAATTGTACATTCCAGACCATAAGCGGACAACGTAGATAGATAATCACAAACAGATACTTTTTCAGGACATAAAATGTTGATATTAAAGTCCCCGATCAAGCAGAATTGGTCCACTGAGCTCCACTGCCGCAGAGTTTCATCAAGCTCTACAAGAAACCGTGAGAGGCTGCATGAAGGCGGTCGATAGACCGATAAGATATGCACAGAAAATGACCTCTTACAAACTTTGACCATCATAGATTCAGCATGCACAAAAGAAACATCAACAGAAAAAGCTTCACAGTTGTCGTTTACAAAGAGAGCAATGCCTCCGCCACGACGCCCGCTTCGTGTAACAAAATGTGCTGAAAAGCCCTGTAGCGTGAAAGTATTAAGGCAAGCTTGGGAAACATTGATTTCTGTTAATACAAAAACATTCACAAATCCAGCTGCAGACTCAGCCAGAAATTTAAACTCTTCCCAGTATTTACGCATACTTCTAATATTAACACTCACAATGGTGAAACTTTCATCAGAATTGCATCGAAATTCTGTTTTAAATGAACTGAAGTCCGGTAGTTGGCGGAAAGAAAAAGGCATGTTGGCTAAACAATGTTTTCCAGGTCTGCTTGTTTACCGATTCAGACAAGAGACGCTGTTTCATTCTTTTTCACAAAGATCTTGCCTCCTTTCGTCCAACAAAACTGATAACCCTCCTCCTTTGCCTTCGTTCTGGCTTTCCAGAACAAATCACGGTTAGCTTTGGTCAAGTTATCATTGAAGTAGATCTTTGGAAAAGATACTCCTTCATGCAGTTGCTTCAGCTTTCCACGCGCTTCAAACCATTTTTCCTTCCAAATTGCAGACGTAAAGCGCACCAGGACCACCGGTGTACCACCCATTTTCACTTTCAAGCGATGTACTGCCGTGATGGCGTCAGGTGAAAACCCCGACAAATCCAGTTTTGCTGCCATTTGCGTGAGTGTCTGGGTTAAGTTTTAATTACTTTTCTCTGGCAGACCGTGAATTCAAGATTCTTTCTTCTGCTGTACTGTTCATATTATATTATTGTGAGCGTTATATAATAATAATAATAATAATAATAATAATAATAATAATAATAATAATAATAATAATAATAATAATAATAATAATAATAATAATAATAATAATAATAATAATAATCTGACATCGCTTTGTAAGGAATAATGCCATATCCATCCTTCTCAAATGCAATGACTGAATAATTATAGTTTCCATCAAAGTGATGGCGTACTCGTAGGCAGAGTACGCCGGCCGTTGTAAAACAGCCATGATTGGAGACCTCACGGAAATCAGTAATTGGGTGTGCTGATACTGAAACGCCCACACTTTCCTAACACATTCTCAAGGCAGAAACTTAGAATTCTGTTAACACTTTCGAAGACATCATCGTCAAAACTAATATCAGCTCACTTAGGTCCGCCGCTTGCGCGTTTATGTTGTGAGATACTCGTCCTCGCCAGATCGAAACTTTGAACACACACTAGCGTTTGATACACTTGCAGAGGTAGAATGGCTAGGAGGGGCACATCGAGTTTTCCTTTTTGCTAAACGGACCATCAAATAACATGCTCCGGTCTTTTTGGAGCGACGAGAGCATCTTCTATTAACCAAAGTGCTGGTAGATGCAAATTATGGTCTGCGAAATACAAAGCACGCTTTTTACTCAGTATAATGTAGTATCTCGGCAAAATATCTGGGATTGAAAGAAGATCTGTAAGTCCTTGCAGCAGTTGTTTACGCTGAAACGCATCGAGGAGCGATGGCGTTGAATATACAAGCGTGGTTCGTGCTTGTTCGGTGTCACCTCTATTCGCACGTAAGATCGGAGTTCTCTTGTTCTTGCTCCTCGAAGGAACACACATGGTTTGTCAAAAGGCTCTTTTCCGAGATTTTCACTAAGGCAAACATCGATACAGCGCAATACCCGCGAACGGGAATCTCGGCACACAGAATATACCTCCCGTTTCATTTCAGATTCAAATATCTCAGCTAGAAGGATCCCATTTCTTGAAAGGAACAAACTTTGGCTGTTTTGTGACATTGAGCGGGGTGCTCCAGCAGCAGGCGATACATTTAGACCGACGATGTAGACACCATCCTTTTGAATACCCCGAATGTTTTTTTTTTTTTTCTCCTACTTTTCTTCCTGTTTAAAACACACGCTCTAGAGCACTTGAAAGACAGAGACACCTAACCACTCGCTTTTTGTATAATGGAAATGCCACCCTGTCGACGGTTTGGGAGCAGCCCGTTGTATACATCGCGGACATATCTTTCCCTGCTCCGACCGAGACGTAAGGCCAAGGCATAGGCCTAAAACTCGGAGCATTCAATTTATGAATAGGCGGCTTAGATGTTTATTGGCGTGCGTAAGCAAGGCGCTCACTGCATTTCAGCCTCATTCGGCGCATCCTCTTTTATTTTTTCTAGGACGGTAGCACCGACAAGACGCAGCCGCTATACATCTCAACGACTTTTGTTAGCGAAGTCACGTACCATTGCCACGGCCACCTGCGGCGAATGCCCTGGGAGGCGCGTTTGCATACGCATCCGTCAACATGCCGCGGGGCATCATTGAATGTCTGTTTACAATGTATAGCCTATTTATTTTATTCACACACGCTGCGGCCTTCACATCGCAAGACATTGGAGGGCGGCTACGTATGCACCCGCTAGCACAAGCTTACAGGTAATACAAAATTAAAAAAACACATCGTGCAACTTAACTAATATAATGCGTTACTAACAGGCGTGGTCCCATGCTTCCAGTGCGAACTCTTCCTTCAGCACTTCCTTCACTGCGCCATCCACGTCATTCCGTAGTTGCGCGTTCTAAGGGTAGAAGGAAAACTTAATAAAGCATGGCTCTTAAGTGTGCCAGAAGGTATTTTTCTTGGAATGTGACATTCATGAGGGTTCTCATGCCAGATTCATCGGAACACCTAAGCAAGCTAGCGCACCGCATGACATTGGAGAAGTGGCACACACCGGAATTCACTCAGCATCGGTTGCATTCTCTCGACCCATCTATGCAACTGCGGCTGTTACCTGGACTGTGAGAAAACAATGATGTGCTGCTTACACTTGGGCATTGCATTCACCAATGCGTATACGTGTTTGATTGGAATGGCTGATAGCTCCGAGCGTAATGCCTGCGTTGTCGACGACACTATAGAACCCCTACTGTGCTACTGCCAATCTTTTGAAAACAATATACATGACCTCTGCACAGCTCTAAATAAGCTGGATAGAAAACCGTTCACCTTGATCAAGATCTTGAGACCATGGCCTCGCCTATCGCAGATACAAAAGGCCACAAGAGCGTTGCTGCGATTTTTAAAAACTACAGGACTGAGTGACCGTCTTTGATCCGGACTTAGTCACTGTCGGTGATACAGAGCAGAAAACTGTTACCGCGTCAACGATATCCACGGTGGACTTTATCTTCTTCTCCTAACCTTTCCCTCCCCTTTTCCCTTCCCGCAGTGTAGGGTAGCAAGCCGGGCCCAGTCCTCGTTAACCTCCCTGCCTTTCATTTATCATTCTCTCTCTGTCTTTTTCGATACCCAAATTTCACTATTCATATCACTGTACCACTTCTAATCACTGATTCTATCATTTTCATTGTTTTGGACACAATTATAATCTGAGAAAAGGTTGACACCCGGCATCACCTATACCGTCACCAGACTAGAGCTAATAAAATAGTCAACGTCAGTGGAACAATGTTCAGTGAGGGAATATGGCGCATTATGCCCACAGAAATGAGGGTGTTGAGCGAAATGAACACAGTGTGTACACATTGTTTGCATTTCAGCGAGGAGTTAACAGGTAGAATGACGTACCAAAGCTTGTCATGATAAGAATCATGTTATCCACACGTCGGGTGCGTAGTCCACACCCTTCTTTGGTTCATATGCGGGCCGAATCGAAAGTAGCGTGATAGATAGATAGAATGATAGATAGATAGAATTGACAGTTTTAGTATTGCGGAAATGGCACCACGCTAAACGAAATAAAATAGCGGGGTCAGACTGCGCATGCTCAGAACGCTATTTCAGTTTTGCGGGGAGCGTGCGTCCGCTATTTTTCAAATATAGCGGAGACGCTAAACGCTCGCTAAGTTTTTAGCGTTGCAAACATGGTGGCACCCTCGGCCCGAGCGCTTGACATGCAGGCTCGTTTCAAGGCTTGGCGTGGATCCACACGGCTAGTTTGGTTGTCGAGCTGCTCAGTTTGCAGCTTTGACTACTCGCAGCTAGATTGTTTTGCGCTTAGCGGCGCATCGTTGTCTTACGCTATACTAAAACTCTATCGAACAGCGTTCCGCAAAGATTGAGCGTGCGTAACACGCTAACGCTAACGCAAGCGTTTTCCGCAATACTAAAAGTCTCTATTATCTGTGAAGCCGTAATTAGTACCCTAAGTAGTAAAGTTGCCGCGTTGGATAAACTCCTGCAGAGCGTGAGCTGATCAACAAAGAATATTGATAAATTGGACACTTGTTTGTACTCAATTAAGTGTTTAATAACTCAGCAATATCATAAGGTTGTTAATTTGGAGGATCGGAGCTGACGCTCCAATCTGGTACTGTACTGCCGGACCGAGGATATAAATTAAGCAGACGCTCTGCTAACAATCATCATCATCCTCAGCCTATATTTATGTCCACTGCAGGAGGAAGGCCTCTCCCAGCGATCTCCAATGACCCCTGCCTTGCGCCGGCTGATTCCAACTTGCGGCTGCAAATTTCCTAACTTCATCAGCCCACCCAGTTTTCTGCCGTTCTCGACGGAGCTTCCCTTCTCTTGGTATCCATTCTGTAATTCTA
This sequence comes from Dermacentor silvarum, assembly GCF_013339745.2. Taxonomy (NCBI): domain Eukaryota; kingdom Metazoa; phylum Arthropoda; class Arachnida; order Ixodida; family Ixodidae; genus Dermacentor; species Dermacentor silvarum. The sequence continues at coordinate 36,177,157 of NC_051159.1, read as the reverse complement.
ATGGTCCACCGGTTGTCCATCCTACGCATTACATGGCCTGCCCAGCTCCATTTTTCCCTCTGAATGTCAACTAGAATATCGGCTATCCCCATTTGCTCTCTGACCGACACCGCTATCTTCCTGTCTCTTAACGTTAGGCCTAACATTATTCAGTTCCATCGCTCTTTGTGCTGGTCCTTAACTTGTTCTTGAGCTTCTTTGTTAACCTCCAAGTTTCTGCTCCATATGATAGCACCGGTAGAATGCAGTGATTGAACACTTTTCTTTTCAACGACAGTGGTAAGCTCCCTGTCAGGATTTGGCAGTGCCGGCCGTATGCACTCCAACCCAATTTTATTCTTTTGTAAATTTCCTTCTCATGATCAGGGTCCTCTTTCAGTAATTGACCTATATAAACGTACTCCTTTACAGATTCTAGAGGTTGACTGGCGTTCCTGAATTCTCGTTTCCTTGCCAGGCTCTTGAACATGATCTTTGTCTTCTGCATATTAATCTTCAACCCCACTCTTACACTTTCTTCGTCAAGTTCCTCAATAATTTGTTGTAATTCGTCTCCATTGTTTCTGAATAGGACAATGTCCTCTGCAAACCGATGCTTGCTGAGATATTCGCCGTTGATCCTCACCCCTAAGCCTTCCCAGTCTAAGAGCTTGAATACTTCTTTAAGCATACAGTGAACAGCATTTCAGAGATTGTGTCTCCTTGCCTGACCCCTTTCTTGATAGGTAACTTTCTACTTTTCTTGTGGAGAACCAAGGTTGCTGTGCAATCCATGTAGATATTTGCCAAGGTATTCACGTATGCCTCCTGTACTCCTTGATTACGCAATATCTCTCTGACTGTTGGTATCTCTACTGAATCAAATGCTTTTTCATAATCTATGAAAGCCATATAGAGAGGTTGATTATACTCCGAAGATTTGTGTATTACCTGATTGATGACACGAATATGATCCATCGTAGAATATCCCTTCCTGAAGCCAGCCTGTTCCCTTGGTTGGATGAAGTCAAGTGCTTGCCCTGCATCTATTGGAAATTATATTGCTGAATATTTTATACCTGAAAGCAAACTAGTAGGTCTGTAATTCTTCAATTCTTTAACGTCTCCCTTTTTATAGATGAGTATAACGTTGGCGTTCTTCTAGCTTTCTGGTACACTTGAAGTCATGAGGCATTGCGTATAAAGGGCCACAAGCTTTTCAAGCATGATATCTTCTCCGTCTTTAATTAAATCGACTGTTATTTCATCTTTCCCAGCCGCCTTTTCCCTGGTCATGTCTTTCAAAGCACTTCTAACTTCATGGCTACTAATGGAAGGGACCTCTGTATCCTGTTCATCGCTACTTCAAATGAATGTAGTTTCGCTGCTCTGGGAACTGTACAGGTCTGTATATAATTCACCCACTGCTTTTACTATGTCATCGAAATTGCTGATGATATTACCCTGCTTATCTTTCAGTGCATACATTTTGCCTTGTCCTATGCTAAGCTTTCTTCTCATTGATTTCACGCTGCGTACATATTTTACAGCTTCCTCAATCTTTTCCACGTTATAATTTCGGATATCCCTTACTTTCTTCTTGTTGATTAGTTTCGACAGTTCAGCGAATTGTATCTGACCTCTCGAGTTTGACACTTTCATGTTTTGCCATTTCTTTATTAGGTCATTTGTTACTCGGGAGAGCTTACCTACTAGTTGCCTTGGTGCCTTACCTCCTACTTTAATTGCTGCTTCTGAGATCAGCCTAGTTACGGTTTCATTCATTACCTTTATGTTGTCTTTATCTTCCTGTTCTAATGCTTGCGAGCACCAGCCTGAATTGGTATGCTTTTACTCCTACTGCGTCAGGGTTGGTCTGTTTCTAAATGACTAATTTTATTCCTTCTCTCTTCAAATTGCGAGCAATCCTAGACCTAACCTATACTCAATGCACTTTACCCTACCTAACACTTCTACATCCTGCACTATGCTAGGATCGGCAGAGAATATTAAATCTATTTCATCCCTTGTTTCTCCATTAGGGCTTTTCCAGCTAGGTCCCCTTCCTGTTGCTGCGCTTCCTCAAGAAGATATTCATTATTCAGAGCCTATTCCTTTCCGCGAATTCTACCAACATCTCTCCTCTAGTGTTCCTAGAATTGATGCAGTGGTTGCGAATTGCTTGCTCACCAGCCTGCTTTTCCCCCACTTTTGCATTGAAATCGCCCATGACTACAGTATACTGAGTTTGCACCTTTATCATTGCTAATTCAACATCTTCATAAAACTGTTCTATTTCTTCATCATCGTGACTGAATGTTGGGGCGTAAGCTTGTACTACCTTCATTCTATACTTCATATTCAACTTTATTACGACGTTGCTACCCTCTCATTATAGCTGTAGAATTCATCAATGTTGCCCGCTGTGTCCTTATATGGACTACAAATCCTACTCCTAATTCTCTCTTATCTGGAAGACCTCTGTAGAAGAGGACGTGGCCGTTGGTCAGCACTGTATAAGCCTCAACAGTTCTTCAAACCTCACTCAGACCAATAATACTGTCACAATATCCCAGGCAACGCCTGATAATTCCTCAAATCGTCCTGCTAAGCTAGCCTCACTCGATAGGGTGCACGTGGTAAACGTTGCCAGGTTCAGTTTTCAGTGGCGACCTGTTCGGATCCAGAGATTCTTAGCACCCTCTGCGCGGCCCAGGCCTGACCGCCGCCTTGGTCAGGTGCTCCGCAGCCGTTGGAGACTGAGGGCCATGGGTTAATTGTAGGAGTAGGCGTCACGACTACGTTATCTTTATGAGTGAAGGCAACTGGTCAATAAACCTACATATGCTACCTGAAGGCATCAATGTTGCGGCATTCGAGCCCTCGTTGTGTATAGAATGAGAAGAAAGGGAACCGCGGCCAGATTTTTATTAATCATATCATAAGAAGCCAACAAACAATGACACCAAACAAATAGGGAAAATACGGCCCAGTGTGTTTAGCCTCTGTAAGATTGCTGTAGATTGACGTTATCGAACGCCCTTTAATATCCAAGGCGAGGGTAGCGATGGGGAGTTGCGCGTCGCTGGTACAATCACCTTTTCCAGCTGAAGGATGTCCTATGTTGAGAGGTGTAGACGGAATCCTATCATCGTTGTTGAAAGTTTCCCCGAGTCCTCCATGAATATACACCTAAATCTCGTTATAGCGAAATGGTTTATAACGAAATAATACATATAACGAATGAATCTTACTTCCCCTTGAAAGTCCCCATAGTTGCCCATGTGTTTAAAATTTCGTTTTAACGAAAAAGTTTTATACTTATCAAGGGATATAACGAAAAATTTTCGTTCCAAAATGACATTTAACCGCCCGCTTTGCACACAAAATACTGATTTGCTAAAATCCGCAGCGCTTTGCGGGCCTCTTAATGTACTAGTTTAAAGCTCCCGCGGCTGCGCTTAACCGGCAACACCCCAAGACAAGCCAAACTGACCAAGCTTGACAAGCCAAGCTGGCCAAGCCTAACTTCTGTTAGCGTGCTGTGCGCACTTTCTACAATTCTCAGCAGCAGGGAAGTCATCACTGGCGCTGTTGCACATGGTGTAAAATGTACGCGGAAGAATCTTCAGTCTCCTGCCATTGAAGCAGTGGAAGAGACGCTGTTCAAGTGGTTCTTGGTTGCACGGGCTGCTCATGTGCCTGTGAGGGGGGCACTACTCCAGAGAAAAGCCAGTAACTTTGGCGGGTACGAACCCGAGATAGCAGCAGCTGCTGCTGAGAAGGCGGTCCTTCGCTTGAAGAAGATGCAGCAGCGAAGCATCACAAGCTTTTTCGCGCCATCTACATCAAAGGATACGCGGCAAGCGTCGAGCGCAACAAAATCAGTTCTGTGTTTTGGTGTTTGATCCAAGTTTTTCGCCGTTTTTTTGATTAGCACTTTACTGTAAACGCAGCCACTCGGCTTCGGCGGGAGCTAATACCTCTGCGATGACTTACCTGTAGTGAGTACACCCTCGCATACAATAATTAGCCGTATAGTAAATCTCAGTCGCTATAACGAAATAATGGTTATAAAGAAAAAAAATCGGTGCCCGTTCGACTTCGTTATAACGCGATTTAAGTGTAGTTGTAGCTGGTTAAGATGTGCTCTAGGAGCTTCCCCACGCACGAAGTGAGGAAGATGGGCCGCATATGTAGGTTCTCTATGACTATTGGCTTGCCTTGCTTCGGTATCAGATGGACCTACGCCGTTTTCCAGTCCTCGGTCCTTCCCTCCGTATTTTGTTCAGATGAGCGGCAAGCTCTGCTGGGGAGTGGTTGTCAAAACTGATTAGCGCCTTATTGGTGGTTTGGTCCATTCCCTGGGCTCTGTGACGTCTCAAGCCTATTATTGCCGCTGTTACTTCATATTGTCACGTAGTAGTGACGCTGAAGTAAACAGTCATAAAACTGTGTATGACGAAACTAATTCTTTATTGGGCGAACCTGGCCCACAAAAGCAAGCTACACTCGAAGCACAACGAAAGCGGCGAACACACTCGGCGTTCGTCGAAATCTGATCAGCGGCGAAACGCGTCAGCTTTTATACCTGAGTCATCGAAGGCTCCAGATTAATCCCTGATGCCCGCGGGTCTTCCAGAAAGTTCTAGACAATTCGCGTCGGTCATACAATCAGATAACATAAGCGTCGGTGAAAACAGGCAAGCGAAAGAAGCATCGATAACGTTCTAGAAACTTCCGATACAGGCGCGTCCTGCGCCGAGCGATAACGTTTAACATTTGTTAGCCGGTGGAAAGCAGCCACTGGTGAAAGATAAACATGTATACGTGTCAATACCCTCTCCTTAAAAAGCATCGTCTCGATGCTACAAACAAGAAAGCGAAAACAAAACCACGCCTACAGAAAGGGACAAAAATAACAAAGCAACAAAGGACCTAAGTTCGTCAGCGGGCGTAGAAAGGCTTAAGACGCACCACGTGGATGACTTCAGGTCGTGCGCGGCGCCGCTGTGATTGCGAAATACCGTCTGGCACGAGCAGTGCGCCAATACGTCGGATGATCTTATATGGTCCGAAATAGCGACGTAACAGTTTCTCGCTAAGTCCTCGTCGGCGTATCGGAGTCCAGACCTAAACACGGTCGCCGGGCTGGTACTCGACGTAGCGTCGTCGAAGATTGTAGTGTCGGCTGTCGGTCCTCTGCTGGTTCTTATGCGCAGGCGGGCGAGCTGTCGGCCTTCTTCAGCACGCTGCAAATAGCTGGCAACGTCGAGATTTTCTTCATCGGTGACGTCCGGTGGCATGGAATCAAGCGTCGTTGCCGGGTTCCTTCCGTAGACCAGGTTGAACGGCGCCACGTGCGTCGTTTCTTGCACGGCCGTGTTGTATGCGAAGGTCACGTGCGGAAGGATGGCATCCCACGTCTTGTGTTCGACGTCGACGTACATTGCCAACATGTCGGCGATGGTCTTATTTAGGCGCTCGGTGAGGCCATTCGTCTGCGGGTGGTAGGCGGTGGTCCGGCGATGGCTTGTCTGGCTGTAGCGCAGGATGGCTTGAGTTAGTTAAGCCGTGAAGGCCGTACCTCTGTCGGTGATAAGGACTTCTGGGGCACCGTGACGCAGGAGGATGTTCTCAACGAAGAATCGGGCTACCTCGGCAGCATTGCCTTTGGGCAAGGCTTTTGTTTCGACGTAGCGGGTGAGGAAGTCCGTAGCTACGACGATCCATTTATTCCCGGACGTCGACGTCGGAAAAGGCCCTATTAAGTCCATCCCGATCTGCTGGAATGGGCGGTGAGGTGGCTGGATCGGCCTGTAGAAGTCCGGCTGGCCTTGTCGGCGGTGTTTTGCGTCGCTGACAGTCTCGGCATGTCCTTACATAATGGGCGACGTCGGCAGAAAGGCGAGGCCAGTAGTATTTTTCTTGTATCCTCGCAATCATGCGGAAAATAACGAGGTGTCCAGCCGTTGGGTCGTCATGGAGAGCTTGCAGAACCTCTGGACGCAATGCTGAGTGTACCACGAGGAGGTAGTTGACTCGGAGAGGCGAGAAGTTCTTCTTTACGAGAATGTCGTTTTGCAAGAAAAACGACGCCAATCCTAGCCTGAACACCTTGGGCACAATGACGGTCTTGCCTTCCAGGTAGTCTACAAGGCTCCTTAGTTCCGGGTCGGCTCGCTGTTGTTTGGCGAATTCGTCGGCACTGATGGGTCCCAAGAAAGTGTCGTCATCGTGGTCGTCCTGCGGCGGCGGTTCGACGGGGGCGCGAGACAAGCAGTCGGCGTCAGAGTGCTTTCACCCGGACTTGTAAACGACGGTGATGTCGAATGCTTTAAGTCTCAGACTCCATCGTGCGAGGCGACCTGAAGGATCCTTCAAGTTAGCTAGCCAACACAAGGCGTGGTGGTCGCTCACAACTTTAAAGGGCCTGCCATAGAGGTAGGGGCGAAACTTTGATGTAGCCCAGATGATGGCGAGGCACTCCTTTTTTGTTGTGGAATAATTTGCTTCCGCCTTCGATAGCGACCGGCTAGCGTAACTTACAACCCTTTCTAGTCCGTCAGTCCTCTGCACAAGCACGGCGCCGAGTCCTACGCTGCTTGCGTCGGTGTGGACTTCGGTATCGGCGTTTTCATCGAAATGCGCAAGTATTGGCGGCGATTGCAGGCGTCGCTTCAGTTCTTCAAATGCTTTGACTTGCGGTGTCTCCCACTTGAACTCGACGTCGACCTTCGTGAGATACGTCAGTGGCTCAGCCATCCGTGAAAAATCCTTGACGAAGCGCCTGTAATAGGCGCACAGTCCAAGAAATCTACGCACTGCCTTCTTGTCAGCGGGAGGAGGAAAGTTGGAGATGGCCACAGTTTTCTGAGGGTCGGGGCGCACTCCAGACTTGTTGATGACGTGGCCCAAAAACAAGAGCTCCTCATATGCGAAGCGGCACTTTTCTGGCTTTAACGTGAGTCCGGACGTTTTGATTGCTTGAAGAACTGTTTCAAGGCGCCGCAGGTGTTCTTCGAAGCTTGAGGCAAACACAACGACGTCGTCCAAATAGACGAGGCAAGTCTGCCACTTCAAGCCTGCCAGTACTGTATCCATGACGCGTTGGAAAGTCGCAGGTGCCGAGCAAAGACCAAACGGCATGACCTTGAACTCGAACAGTCAGTCTGGTGTTATAAAGGCAGTCTTCTCCTGGTCCCTCTCGTCAACTTCGATTTGCCAGTAGCCGGTTTTGAGGTCCATCGACGAAAAATACTTTGCGTTGTAGAGTCGATCCAAGGCGTCCTCAATCCGTGGGAGGGGGTATACGTCCTTCTTCGTGATCTTGTTGAGGCGACGATAATCGACGCAGAAACGTAGGGTTCCATCCTTCTTCTTCACTAACACCACGGGGGACGCCCACGGATTCTTGGACGGCTGGATGATGTCGTCGCGTAGAATTTCGTCGACTTCTTGTCTTATGGACTCGCGTTCGCGTGCCGAAACTCGGTACGGGCTCTGACGGATTGGGCGGACTATATTCGTCGGCTATAATGCGGTGCTTGGCGACAGGGGTTTGTCGAACTTTTGACGACGACGAGAAGCAGTCCTTGTATTGCAGGAGCAGAGCTTTTAGCTGTTCTTTCTTATGCCTGGGAAGGTTCTGGTTGACGTCGAAAGTTGGTTCAGATACTATAGTCAGAGAAAGCAATTCAACAAGAGGGGACACTCCCATAGGGCCCAGCGGCCGAATTGACTGCAGTGTGCCAAGCGGTCGGTGTCGATCACTTACATCACTTCCGGTTTCGGTTTTGGACGCACGTATTTTGAACGTAAGCCAGCACGCCGGCTGCGCCCCCCCCCCCTCTTTTTTTTTTTTTTTTTTTGCTCTTCGTGCAGAATCGGTTTATTATTTAGTAAAAATGATTGCGAACGATCTCGTAAAGTCCCATCGAATCTGTGCCACGTGCAATTTCACAAAGTAGACGCAAGACCTTTTGTGCAATGAGGAAATATTTATTTTGCTCTATATAAAAGCTCGTTCCGCGCTTTTTGTGCGTTCATCCAACGTTGTGACACCAGCAGGTAAGGCAGTAGTTCCTGTATGAAGCTCCACCGGACGGCACCAGCTGAAAAAAAAGTAAATTACAAGCATGTTACATTTTCAAGCACGTAACAGCATGTTACAAGCATGAGTCATTTTGGTATTTAGACATAGGAATACTGCGTGTAGAGGCGAAACGTGCGAAACCGGTGAATGGGCGGCATTACAAACAAAAGCAATTCGCTTTTACATACATGGCGTAGAAAATACCCGACTCATCCCAAACATACATGAAAACATCTGATTTCCAAGCGTTCCCCAATTTCCGGGCATTATTTCCTGCACTTTGGCAGCACAAGTACACGAGCGACTTCGCGTTTCCAAAACTTGGCCTCGGGCGACGTGACGGTACGCTACATACATAGAGACGGACGCAACAGGCACTCAAGACAAAGCGTGGGTGCAATGCCTTTTTTCAGTCTTTAGAAGACGTAATTTTCGAATTACAAGTTTCTGATATGTTTGTCGTTCGCGCGTTCTGCCGGCGACAGCAGCACACCCCATGTTATCACTCTTGGCAATCGCCCATCGCGTTTTCAACAGGCGTGAGTACCGAAAGAAGGTATATGTTGTTGCGGAGCCACAAAAAACGTCACAGACTTGTCCCTCTAAGATTCATTACACGCCGAACTAACTTTATCACCACGGCCGAGCTGCTTATCGCTAACTGCGTCACAGCGCGCTGTGCGGCCAGCGTGCCTTAAAAGTACCCCAGAAAGTAACGAAATTACTTTTTCAGTAATGTCTGGCGTCAGAGAAAGCGGCACAAACTTCTCCTAGCAAGATGCACTAGACTACACATGCACAATGCACGGCTGAGTTCTCGCTAACTGCGACACGGCGCCCTGTGCGGCCAGTGTGGCTCAAAAACCGAAATAAGTTACAATAGTCCCATAGGAAGCGTCGAAAACATGTATCAGCACGATTCATTAACTCAAATTAACTGCGCCAGGATGGCCGAGCTGTTTTTCGCTAACTGCGTCTTAAGTCTCGGTCCCGTGCCGTAAGCCTATAGTTGCGTCGTAGACTGTGAAACAAGATTTCTCACCTTGCCGTAGTCCAATAGTGCAGTGGTGTCTTGTCCCAGTGCATAAGGAACGCAAGAATACGCCGAGAGCCCAATAAACCAGGTTACAGTTAAAAAAGAAAAAAGAAAAAAAAAAGGAGACAGACGGGTCGCTGCACGCGAGCGCGCAAACGCGCGCGCAGCCATCCTCGCTGGCTTCGGGGGAGTGTCTGGCGGATGACGCATGTATCTGGCGCATCATTGACCTGTGGCTAGGTAAGGCAAGGAAAATAAGTTGCAAAGCTTAAGTTCATTTATACGCAAAACGTTTTAGTTTTCGCGGCAAGTAATTAAAAAAATAAATCAATGCCTGTTAACTTAAGTTCACTTTCTTTTTTTTCGATGCTCGCGGCAGCTAACCTTCGGTGCCAAAAGTATAGCGTGACGTATGGTGACGTGTTTCCTGTTGCCAGTTTTTGCCGAGTGTCCCCTCTTGTTGAATTCCTTTCTCTATGGTGGTGCCTTTGTTAATGTGCTTGTATTCGGTGCTGAAGTTCGTGAGCATCACCCTTGCTTTCCCTGCACGTAGCTCAGCTATGCCTCTAGCGACGCAAAATTCACGGTCGAGCAGTAAGTGATGATCGCCCTCGATGACGTCCTCATGTCTGCAAGCACTTCGGTACCGACGGAAATCATTACGCTGGAGCGAGGCGGAACGGTGACTTGTTCTTCAAGCACATTCAAGGCATGGTAACTTATGCTTGTATCCGGTGGTATCGCGTTGTGCGTTGAAAGCGTTATCGACTTGGACCTTAAGTCGATGACTGCACCGTGTTGATTTAGAAAGTCCACGCCTAGGATGACATCCCTGGAGCAGTGCTGCAGGATTACGAAGTTCGCTGGGTAAGTGCGGTTGTTTACCGTGACTCGCGCTGTGCAAATTCCAGTCGGCGTTATTAGGTGGCCTCCCGCTGTCCGGATATCGGGTCCTTGCTAGGCTGTTTTCACCTTCTTCAACTTGGCGGCGAACGCGCCACTGAAGACGGAATAGGTCGGCGCCAGTGTTGATGAGAGCGGTGACGTTATGGCCATAGATGAGCACGTCTAGATTGGTAGGCCGGCGTCTGGCGTTGCGGTTAATCCGTGGCGTCGGATCGCGGCTGCGTCGGCTTGATCTGCTGCTGCTACGTCGCGTCGGAAGGTCTTCTTTCTGCGGCGAAGTGCTGTCAAGGCTGCTGCTAGGCGGCATGCTGATATCTCGTCGTGATGATTCGCGAATCGTCGTCGTCGTCGTCGGCGGCGGAGGATATTCGGCATTGCGTCGTACAGCAACCGCACCTCCATCGGTTGCTGCCTTTAGTTTCCCGGATAGGGGCTCGGAGATCGGCCCCGGGTGGGACCGGTGTACTGACGGCGATGCGGCGAGATGTAGCGGCCCGGTGACGGCGAGCGTGAAGGTCGTCGTGGTTGCCACTGGGCTCCGGCGAGGTAGTCGGCGATGTCACGTGGTCGCTCGCCGAGCTGTGGACGTGGTGCGTTGACGGCGAACCCTCGTAGGCCCATCTCGCGGTATGGGCATCGGCGGTAGACATGGCCGGCTTCCCCGCAGTGATAGCAGAGCGGGCGGTGGTCGGGGGCGCGCCAAATGTCTGTCTTCCTTTGGTAGCTGCGCTGGGCGACGGGCGGGCGTGCTGGTGGCGGCGGCGGTGGACGACGGAACTGCGGCGTTACGGGGCCCTGGCGCGAGCGCGGAGGGGGCCTTGACGACGGGCGACGGCGGCGTAGGTCATCGCTTCCGGCTGGGGTTGCGGTGATTCGGGAAGTCCTAGCGATTGCTAGATTTCCTCCCGCACGATATCGGCGATGGAAGCAATTTGAGGCTGCGACGACGGTAGCAACTTCTGCAGCTCTTCGCGTACTATCGCCCTGATGGTGTCTCGTAGGTCGTGGGAGAGTCCTTGGACTTCGGCTGTACTGTGGCGTCGAACGGCGATTGTATTGCCGGTGGCGCATGTCCAGTGCTTTCTCGATCGTTGTAGCCTCCGAGAGAAAGTCTTGGACTGTCGTTGGTGGATTCCGTACAAGTCCGGCGAATAGCTCCTGCATGCTTAATTCCCCGCATGAGCATGCGAACTTTCTGGTCTTCTGGCATAGCGGGGTCGGCGTGCTGGAATAATCGAGATATTTCTTCAGTGTACATGCTCTCATTCGGGAGCTGTACACGGTTTTCCAGCAAGGCTGCAGCTCCTTCTTTACGGACGACGCTAGTAAAGGTGTCCAGGAATGCGGCTCGGAAGAGGTCCCAGGTTGTTAGTGCACGCTCCCTATTCTCGAACCAGGTTCTGGCGCCGCCTTCAAGCGAGAAGTAAACATGGCGCAGCTTGTCGGAGCAGTCCCACTTGTTGAACGTAGCGACCCGGTCGTATGCCTCCAGCCAGCTTTCAGCGTCTTCACATGGCGAACCGCGGAAAGTCGGCGGCTCCGTGGGTTGTTGCATCACGATTGCAGATGCTGGCGCAGGGGCTGTCATGGTAGCTGCTGCCGAGGTCGTGACTTTTGTTCTCTTGGTCTTCTCGGGAAGAGGTCCGTATTCCGGGGGTTGGTTTTGTAGCCTGCGGCTAGCTCGATGCTCCGGGACAACGTTGGTACTCTCTTCGGGGTTCGGGCTCGGATCACGGCTTTTCGGGGGCGTCCGCTGCATGGACACAAAAGCACCTCCACCAGATGTCACGTAGGTAAACAGTCATAAAACTGTGTATGACGAAACTAATTCTTTATTGGGCGAACCTGTGCCCACAAAAGCAAGGTACACTCGAAGCACAACGAAAGCGGCGAACACAGTCGGCGTTCGTCGAAATCTGATCAGCGGCGAAACGCGTCGGCTTTTATACCTGAGTCATCGAAGGTTACAGATTAATCCCTGATGCCCGCGGGTCTTCCAGAAAGTTCTAGAGAATTCGCGTCGGTCATAAAATCAGATAACATAAGCGTCGGTGAAAACAGGCAACGGAAAGAAGCATCAATAACGTTCTAGAAACTTCCGATTAGAGCACTGCACGGGCTCAGGCTTACCCGAAAGCCCGGGCCGGGCCGGGTAGAGGAGTTTTTTCACGGGCTCGGGCCGGGCTCGGGCACGGCGTGTGCTTTTTGACCCGGGCCCGGGCCGGGCTCGGGTTTTTTGACGCGGGCCCGGGCCGGGCTCGGGCTTTCTGCGAGTTATTCTCGGGCTTCTCAACTCTGAAAAACATGTATTTTTCGGTCTCGGGCCGGGTTCGGGCCGGTTTCGAGTCGGGCTCGGGCCGGGCTCGGGCTTAAGGTAAAGGGGTGGCGGGTCGGGCCGGGCGGGTAACGTAGATTATTTCCGGGCCCGGGCCGGGCCCGGGTCTCGCCATAAAAGTTTTGATCGGGCTCGGGCGGGCCGCCCAGTGTAAAAACGGGCCCGGGCCGGGCCCGTGCAGTGCTCTACTTCCGATACAGGCGCGTCCTGCGCGGAGCGATAACGTTTAACATTTGTTAGCCGGTGGAAAGCGGCCACCGGTGAAAGATAAACATGTATACGTGTCAATATAGATGAATGTCGTCATCTAGGAGCTCGTTTGGGCTCCCGGTGTAGGGTGGCAGATGCTCCGACGGCTGTGTGGGAAAATACCGGGCTTTGAGTGTCAAACGTAGGTCCGCCTCGTTTCCTGGAAATTGGTGTTTTACTCGGGCCATGTTGTGATGGGATTCCGTTTTGCTGCTTTGGGCGGGTTGATTAGGTACCTCTGCAACTTCCACGTCTTGGAAACACTCAGCATCCCTCTCAAGCGGTCGCAGAGGGATAGGCAATTTTGTCTGCATAGCGTGGTGGCGTATTTCGCAGCCTCTTGTGCGAGTAGGGAGATTCGCCCCTTGAGTTTTCCATTTAATTCGTTGCCTTTTCAATGCTTCAGCAGGGTACACCGGGCTTCCCACATGTGGAGCGAGCGAACGTCGATGCACAGAGTGGTGGTGGGTGTTTCGAGTACTTTAGGTGTGTGCTTCGTATCCTCGGGAAGCTGAGTGATCAAGTCCTGAATGGACTAATGATGTTGGCTGTGTTCATTTGTAGGTAATTGCGCTCTTATCTCCCGCAGCTTTGTCCAATTCGTGAGGTGAGCAGTGCCTATCCCTGGCTTAGTAATCGAGCCCATGGGGAGTGGTGGCTGGCAGCGCGTGGTCGCTGCCTAGATACTTCTTCAGGTTGGTCCAGGAAGCTTGGGGGATGTTTCTCGTGGCGGTCAGGTCGGGGTTGGTGTCTCTTGTAACACTTGCGCCGAGCCTCATTGATACTCCTTGGATCGGTGACGAGTGTGAGATCTGTGTCCTCAATAAGTTTGTGAAGCAGGTTTACCGTAGGGTTGGTATACGTGAAAACCAGATGTAGCGGGTTGCGTTGAAGTCAGCCGCTATTACTAGTGGATTGTTGTCTGCTGCGTGCGTGGCTTGCTACAAAACCTGCTTGAGGACCGTTTGCGGGCTTTTCGGCCGACAATAGATGTTTAAAAAGAACATGGGACACTTCCTCTTCATTGCCTGCGAGATAATTTAGAGCAGAATGGCAAGCGGTCCGGATTGTTGCAGATGGCGTTGGACTGCCACAAGCTTCTTATTGACCGGGGTGAGAAAGCTGTCACGCGTATGAGTAGCCTGCATGACGTTTCCGGGTAGACGGACGTGCGTGTTCGTCTCTTGCAGTCCGATGAGTTCGGGTGGTCTTGTTGATGTAGGTATCTACTTGTATTATGTCCGTGATCCGTACTTATTCTTGAGCCCCGGCAATTCCACTGCCACACCGTGGTTTAGCCTGGGGGGCTCAGCACTTATTGCGTATATGTTGAGGAGGAGCCATCTTGGTAGCTAAAGGGGGGTGATGCTTGCATCAGGTGGAGTTCTGGTGAGTCCGGTAAGTCGTTTTCCTGAGGTGCCGAGTTTCCCGAGCTTCCAGTGCTTGTGTTCCTCTAGTCTCGTGATGCGTTCCGCCTAGTGAGTGTTAGATTTTTGTTGTTGAGTTGCTAAATTGTTATTGTTGTGCCGTTTACTGTTGTATAACTCTGAGTTGTTGTTGCCTTTACCTTATGACTTTCTCTCTCTCTCTCTCTCTGAGTTGTTGTTGCATAGGAGCCTGTAGGGATGTTTCAATGCTCTGAATGGCCCTTACTACTATTTCCCCTACCTTTGGGGGCGTGATATATCGGACAGGTATGACTCCCTGCGATGCGGTGGGCTGCGCAGTTTATCGTTGCGGTGTCAGATTGGGAGTGACTGTGTGCGCTGGCTGCTCTTCCCGTTTGCGCTTCTCAGACCGAGAGCAGTGGGAGACCTTGCAGCTCAGCTCAGATCAGCGAGACCATGTCTGAGCCGTCAAGCAAGCCGAGGCAGCCACCAAGACCCCATGGGATCTCGGCCGTCTGCTAGGCGGAGGGACGCTGCGTCCTCCCCGTGATTACTGGCATCAATAAATGTTGACTCTCTCTCTCCCTCTCGGGGGGTGGGATTGAAGTGTTCTGTGTAGGGGTAGCTCTATTTCTTCCTAGCAAGTGATCTTTAAATGCTAAGAACTCTGCGTGTACGTTAGGGATTTTTGCTTGGAGTGCTGCGTTCTCTTTAGTGAGACGCCTAATGTGTGCTTGTGCCAGCTCAGTATCAACAGTGGTGGGACGAGCTTTGGGAGAGATAACCTGTGCCCAGCTCACCTGCTGCGTGACCTGTGCTGTTCCCTTGCTTCCCCTCCTGGCACTTGCGGAACGACCTCTGCTCGAGGTCCTGCCACGGCATGGTGTCCGTCGCCGCGATGAGGTCCTGCGCCTGGAACCCGAACGGGACTTGGAACTGCCTCTGCCTGGGACAGTTCCACGGACAACTCCATTGCTACTAGCGGGATGCTGGGCGCTCGCCACGTGGTCTAGGAGGCCCTTAAACAAAGAAGGAGGTGGAAAAATAGAACAAAATTCAAGGCTCGTTGTTCACCTGATATACAACTTTTATAACGGCCGTTCATCCCTAGGCAACCTCATGATGTGCAACACTAATGTCACTCTTAGAACATGCAGATAACTTTGCAGACTGAAATTCTTATAACAGCTATGCCATCATAATATTCGGCTCGATTCGGCAACTTATCTACAACCATTATCATATAGACCCAGTCGGTGTCACTATACGCACAGTATAACACCTCTATATACGCACGAACGAACAATTACAACTATGCATTTTCACTCTACAACAGTAGCATATTAGAATAATTTCCCACCTGACGTCTGCCTTCTTAACACAAAATGTACTTGCATCATATGGAAAAATTTATTTTTGCATAGTGTGTGCCGAGTGGTCATTGATGGTCATTTTTGTGGAATAGTCATCTTCTTGCGCACGTCGTACTTTAAAATTTTTTACCTGAGCGGTCTGTTAGAGTATCACGGACGCTGGATCCAGCGGCCGCGACGACCGCCTTCGGGCGAGTAGCTCTACCTGGCATATAAATAAACGCCTTTCGTGGGCGTAACAGTGTGGTTGAGGAGCTGGGTACGACACAACGTACCACGGAGTCGCAACATCTAGAACTTCGTCGGAGCCGCCGTCTTGCCAACGACCTTGACCATGTTCTAGGCGGAGGAGGACAAACGCCATCGCCGGCTGTACGTCCTGAAAGGTGAACGCCGGTTGGACCTGTGCAGTGCTACATGGAACAACGCTCATTCACGGGAAAAGCGGACAAAGATGTATACGAGTGGCTGACGCACTCCGCAAGAATGAGCCGCTACAACCGTTGGGACTCTGTCATTTAGCTTGTATATGTCCTGCTGTTTCTGAGTGAAACAGCGCTGATGCGGTACTAACATCACGAATACTCCCTAACATCGGGCGAGCACTTTGTTGAGGAAATTAAGAAGTGATTTGGCTTCTACGACTCCTACGCCAAGCAAAAACGCGCGGAGCGAACCCTAGTTCCAAAGAGCTCAAACTCCTGCAGAAACGTGCACTACAAACGCAAAAGAGATCCTCAAGATGCGCAAAGGAGTGGATCCACAGACTGTCTGAGGAAGACCGAGTCGGACATCAAAGGAAATTGCAGAAGAGGCTGCAATTTCTTTATAGGCAGGGAACACCCTGATTCCGTCTCGGATGTCGTACGTCACTGCCGCACATTTGAGACGTTGAAGACATTTCGGATTGCGCCAAAATTTGGACGACTGGCAAATGCGACAGCTATTGCCACCGTCGATGACAGCTTGTCGACCAGTATTCCGTCTACTACACGGCATATCGTGCGTGAATTACTGCTTCAACACGAGGTACTTGCCTGAAACGTCATGCGACAACCTGCTGCCTATCCCCCGCAACACACGGCGCCTGCAGCACCGTGCTCTTCATTACAACTGTCAGTATGTGTCACGGACATCAACCACAGAGAAGTTCCATGTCCACGTGAGTGCACATTTACGCCCGAACAACCGCATGGAGAACACCTCACCCCGGCAGGTTTGCACGCAAGCCGACCGTTCCTCCTGTGCAGCAGGCTCAGCCACTTCACTCTGCTACATGACCTCCCACGGCTGAGCGCTTCGAAGAGCGGTTCATCGACCGTCGTTTACCTGTGTGCTACAGCTGCGGCGACTTGGGTCACATGGGCAGGTACTGCAATCGCCGCCAACCACCGCGGTTCGACCGATCGACGATGTCTAGGCGGTACCACGCTCCACTTGTTCAAACGTACTCTCCCTCGCACACATGTCCAGTAAGCATTCCTCACCACCACATGGAGACGCTGCGGAACCGTTCTGCAGCATCCTATTGCAACTGGGCAATAGCACCCGCTCTTCACGTAAGCCGGTCGCCGTCTCCGCGGCGTCGCTAGCCGTCGCCACCTCCAGAAAACAAGTCAGCGCGACCGTTGTAGGTGAGGTCGCTGGACAATCTCCGCTGCCGAAAGAGATACCTCGAACCCTTTGTATGTTTAAGAATAAGGTGTCTGTACTGATTGACGGAGTTTCAACAATGACCTTTTTCTACACGAGAGCAACCGTTTCAGGGATGATACTTGTCTTTAAAAGCCTCCTAGGACGAAAAGTGATGTTTCATTGGGACCGCGCCGATACGTTTCGCGGAGTGAGTAGTTGCATCCTGTCAGGGTGTGCAGATCTGTTCGTTAGCTTGGGTGGTGAAGTATTCAAAGCAGAGTTCGCTGTTTTGCCTCGTTGTACGCATGGCGTAGTCCTGGGCGTTGATTTATTGAAATTGTGTACGGCCGCTGTCGACTGTCGAACGAAATTAGTGTTGGAACGAGCTTTCCGGCTGCGCTTATGGAAGGCCCGCCGTATCACGAGAGTGTTCTTTGTGTATCCAGGGATACAATTGTGCCTCCGCTATCTGCAACGTGTGCTACAGTCACCTGTTTCCCTACCACTGACGGAACGTTTGACGGTATACAGTGGAGTTCGTTCATCTGAGCTACAGGATCGGCCCAACCTTTGTGACAGAAGCTGTACAGAGTCTGACCATTGGAAAGCAAGGTGATCAGCGATCAAGTCCGCGAAATGCTAATTAAGAATGTAATTCAAGTATCCTATAGTCAGTGGTACATGTTAGAAAGGTGGTTGACTAGCGCCACTTCAACATCATCACTAAAAAGGGCGTGTGTCCTCTTCCACGTAGTGATGATGATAGCGACTGCCTTTCATCATTTTACTTATTGTCTGTTGATTGATGTCAGGGTACTGACATATTCCTATGCAAAGGCAGACAAGGAGAAAACACCAGACGCAACACCAGACGGAGTTTTTTTAATTTTTATGGGATGGCGTTCGAGCTGTGTAGTGCGCCTGAAACTTTCGAGAGCTTTACGCACAACATCCTGCGTGGCTTGAAGTGGGAAGTGTGCATGTGTATCAAGACGATGTAGTGATTTTCTTGCGCACGTTCAGTGAGCACAACGCACGTCTCGATCTTGTGCTAGACTGCTTGGGAAAAGCGGGTTTGGTGCTCAACTCAAATAAATTCTATTTCGGAGAGCGCCGAACACTGGTTCTGGGCCATCTAGGATTTAAGGGCGGCATACGACCTGATCCAGGGAAGACTGCTGCTTGTCGAAGCCTTCAAAGAACCTCGCTCAGTAAGATTGCTACGCAGTTTCCTGGGTCTTTGCTCATACTTCCACCGGTTTATTCCTATATTTGGCAACATCGCATATCCGCTGCAGAAATGGCTCCTTCA
This sequence comes from Dermacentor silvarum, assembly GCF_013339745.2. Lineage (NCBI taxonomy): Eukaryota > Metazoa > Arthropoda > Arachnida > Ixodida > Ixodidae > Dermacentor > Dermacentor silvarum. The sequence continues at coordinate 36,158,849 of NC_051159.1, read as the reverse complement.
GAAGGGCATTCCCTTTGAATGGACCCCTGAATGTGAAGCCAGTTTTCGTGAGCTGAAGTTTCTTCTGACGTCCCATCCCATTATCTGACACTTCGACCCTGCGGCTCCCACAGAAGTTCATCCGAATGCTAGCGGCATTGGCATCGGCGCTGTCCTTATTCAACACGTCGACACCAAAGAACATGTCGTTGCCTATGTGAGTTGCTCCTTAAGCAAGTCCAAGCGCAACTAGACCGTCACAGAGCAAGAATGTCTTGCAGTGATTTTCGCGGTACAGCGCTTCCGGTGATACCTGTAGAGGCACCCCTTCATCGTGATGACAGGCCATCATTCTCTCTGCTGGCTGGTTAATCTACGTGATCCATCAGGTCGGCTTGCGTGTGGGATACTTCGTTTGCAAGAGTATGATTTTAACGTCTCTTATACAAGCGGCCGCTGACTGCCCCTCGCGCATGCCGCTTCCAACAACGGACTGCGACACGCACAACTTTGATCGCTATATCGCTTCATTGGAGCCAGAATTTGCTGATATTAATACCTTCAAGATCGAGCAACAATAAGACAGAACTTTAGAGCCACTGCTCACTACTGCAAGGAAATCAGTACAAAAATATATATATTATGGGGTTTTACGTGCCAAAACCACGATCTGATTATGAGGCCCGCTGTAGAGGAGGACTCCCGAATAATTTGGACCACCTGAGGTTCTTTAACGTGCACCTAAATCTATGTACACGGGTGTTTTCGCATCCCCCCCATCGAAGTGCGGCCGCCGTGGCCAGGACTCGTTCCTGCGTTCGTGATGGGGTATTGTACAAAAACAACTATTCTACTACAAGCCCACGATAGCTCCTGGTGGTCCCGGAGAGTATATCCGTGTCTCCATCTTGCGCGCTATGCATGACGATCCCACATCTCGTCATTTGGCATCTGCGCGAACGTTCTACAACATTCAAGAAAGGCTCGCTTAAAATAGCTTAAAATGAGTCAGACGACCAACCAGTACGTGTCCAGCTGCAACGAGTGTCAACGTCACACGCGTACGACGAGCGCAGTGCTCCTCCTGGTCGACTTCATCCGGTGGCACCACCAAGCACTCTTTTTGAGCAAGTGGGCATCGACCTTCTGGGTGCTTTCCCGTGGTAATCTGATGGGAATCGCTGGATTGTCGTGGGTGCCGATCACTTGACACGCTGCCGTGAGACAGCTGCTACACTTCGGTTGCAATACACACTTCGGTTTCAGTAGCATGACGAAAAGCAGGAGGAAAATTCACCGAAGTGTGTATGTTTCTCCTGCGTTTCGTCATTCTCCGACACAGACCTCCAAGAGTCATCATCAGCGATCATAGACAACAGTTCATTGCAGACGCGGTCGAAGAGCTGCTTCGTCTATGTGCTTCAAGTTTTAGACATTCCAGCCCATCTTATCCACCAACAAACGACCTTACGGCACGGACAAGCATAACTCTTCCTAACATGCTGTCCCTGTATGTCGCGTCAGATCACAAGAACTGGGACAGCGTGCTACCTTTCATTACTTACGCATTTAATGCCTCACAGCACGAAACTAAGGGCTACAGTCCCTTCTTTCTTCTTAATGCTCGTCCGCCTCGCTATACACTAGACACTGTCTTCCCATTTTCCAGCCACGATAATCTTCACATATCCGGGACCGTCCTCTCTTGCTGAAGAGGCCAGACGACTTGCTCCTTTTCTTCGCGCTCTCTTGTTTCACAAGACCGCTCGAAGGCACGCTACGACCACCGACACGTGATATATGGCCCTGATGATTTAGTGTGGCTGCGGAAACCAATAAGATAACGTGGGTTATGTGAGAAACTTCTGGCCCACTATGTTGGACCCTATGTTATTACTGGTCGTATAAGTGAATTGATCCTACCGCATAGCACGCCTCGCATCAAATAGCTGACGGTCACCAAAGACTAAAGTTACGCATGTCACCCGTTTAAAGCCATTTATCTCTCGACAGCCTGTTTGACTTGCCCGCCGGCTGCTGTCAGCGCAGAGGGAAATGTAACACGCTTATGTGCGTTCTGGGTTTACGCCTTAACAGGGTGTGGGGCATTGAAAGAACATGTACTAATAAACATTCAAAAGAAACTAATAACTCTAGCCTTATTCATAGATTTCAGCAAGGCGTTCGATTCACTTAACCAAAAAATTTTAGCAGATAAGTTATCAATCTGTGGAATACGTGGTAAACCTTTATCTTTAATTAGAGCTTACCTCACAAACAGAAGCCAGTTTGTATGTAGCGGCACGCACAAATCATCCTTACTAACAATAACGGCAGGCGTACCGCAAGGAAGTGTATTGGGACCGCATCTGTTTTATGTTTACATAAATAGCATAATTAACATTGATTCTACAGTAAAGTTCATTATATATACAGATGATTGCACCGTGCTTCTTTCTGGTCCTGACGCGACCAAACTAGCAGTTGACTGTAATAATATTCTTGACAAAATTGTTCGCTGGTCTTCCTCAAGCTCGCTTAAAGTTAATCCTTCAAAAACAAAAGTTATATTTTTTTCGAGCCAGAAACAAGACTATGAGGCTAGAGCGTGTTATTAGATGTGGCAATGATGACATTGAAATAGTTGAGGAACACACTATTCTCGGCATAACACTCTCTTCGAATCTTACATGGTATTCACAGATTTTAAACTTATGTAAAAATCTTGCGTCTGTCAGGGGTGCGATGTCGCGTTGTCGTGCGCTTCCTTAAATATAAATTAAAATATATTATGCATTGTTTGCTTCTCGAATTAACTATTGTAGTTTGGTCTGGCTAACAACAACTAAAACGAACATACAAGAAGTTGCAATATTCCAAAAAAAAAAAAGAATTATAAGACAGATGGCCAACCTTGAATATTGTGAATCTAGTGTGAGCGCTTTTCAAATCTTAAACGTGAATTCGCATATAAAACATGTATGACTATCGTGTTCTGGCGTCTTTTTATCATTCAAATAAAATATTTAGGCAGTTCTTAGAAAGAACGGCGAGCTTACATGTACGACACAGGCCTGTGTTAAATACGCGCAGCACAGACACGTGGTTTGTGCCACGTTTTCACGCAGATTACAAACATCGAATGCCACAATACAATCTTCCTTTACTGCTGAACAAATACATAGAGACTAAATACATGTAGAAATCTCAGTTGTGAGCATTTTTTGTAAAAGTGTTGAAATAAATGTTTTGTTGTATTAATTTATTTTTTATGAAATCCTCATATCGCGTCAAGTAACGACGCGGCGACACGACGCAGGATGTTCGCTGTGTCGCGATACATGCGGCGAACGCCGCCGCGCGTTGGCCGCCGTGTTGGCGGCGGTCCCGGCCGCCCGCTTCGAACTGAATTTGGCGTTGTCCTTGTAGAATTCACTTCGTTGGTAGCAAATGACTGCGAAAACGGCTTTCGCTTAGTCTCAGGCCGCTTCGACGACAGAGTATTATGGATAACCTTGAGTAGTTTTCGAGATCGCTTCTCGTTTCGAACGCGTCTAAGCCTAGCGAAAGAAATATCCGATGCCAGCGCCATCTATCGGGGAAGTCGGGAGATAGGCATGACGACAGCATGTGGCCTCTGAGATCAGAAGATTTCTGTTGAATGTTGTTGTAGAGAGCTTGCACGGCTTGTCTGTTTCCTCGCAGATCAGCGGATATGGGATGTACAAATACAACGCGATTCCTGAGAGATCATACTAGGAACTACTCAATCGGTGCAGAGACATGCAGACACGGCAACACCAACGCGATTGCAGACGACGCGAAAAGCAGCGCGCGCGCGAAACACCAGCATGCATTGCGACCGGAACTGGTGCCTCCTGATTGGCTGTCGTCCACCGCTGCGCGCTAGACGCTTCCGGCGGCGGCGTTCGCCCGACGAAAATGTTTGGACAGGCAGATCGGCTGCGGACGGCAAATTTCTTGACGCCGGCCGTCGGACGTTCGCCGCCCGACGAAGTTCTTCGCTCGGACGCCGGTTATTCGCTCCATGTATTCCGGCCTTAACGCGCACCGACAGTGAACGCTTCGGTGGTCTCAGCACTACGACGCCTCGATGCCAGCATTCGAAGGGACGCTGGCATCAAGAAGCACTACCAACGCCACCTAGGTGGCGTTCACCGTACTCAGCACAGCGGAGCGTGGCCTCCGCAATTAGCTCTGAAAATGTTTCTGAAGTTGATCGCGGAGGCTGCAATTACGACGCGCTGTACGCGCTGATTTGACTCGGTCTATCTGCTTCTTGTGTATTGATAACACACTCTTTTTATTTTGATACTATACCATTTTTATTTGTTGGCTTTGTTTATTAACATATATGCTCACATGTGCACTTCATGTATTGTTGCTAATGTATCTTGTTTTTGCCGTTTCGTTGTATCTGCCTTGTAACGGCTACCTGGGCCTCTGTCAAGCTTTCTACACAGCTTTTAGCCCAGTTAGCCATCCAGTACTATCTGGTAAATAAACTGAATGAATGAATGAATGAATGAATGAAGACGGGTGGAGAAGAGGAAGACAACGAGAGGTTGACACGCTGAATCTCGATAGGCACTCAGCTGATTAAGGCCGTCGCGACTAACTCTACCTGGCATATAAATAAACGCCTTTCGTGGGCGTAACAATATTATCTGTCCATAACTGTCGCTGCAAAGCGCTTTTATTTGCACCCACTCCTTCTTCGGGGAGGGGTGGGGGGGACGCATGTGTGGCCTTCAGAATTTTGTAAATAAAAAAATAGATAGATAGATAGATAGATAGATAGATAGATAGATAGATAGACAGATAGATAGATAGACCGATAGATAGATAGATAGATAGATAGATAGATAGATAGATAGATAGATAGATAGATAGATAGATAGATAGATAGATAGATAGATAGATAGATAGATAGATAGATAGATAGATAGATAGATAGATAGATCGCCGTCGGAAGTCGAGTGTTGTGGGTCCGCCCAAGAGGCGTGCATGCGGCGAATTTGACATCGGACATGAGACGAAGCAAACTGCGGGTTGTCAGGGGAAGATGGCGTGTTCACTGCGTTGCTGCGCATCGCGTATTGATGGATCGGATGCAACCGCAGTGAGCCTGGGGGCTGTCTTTTCTGTTCTTCTCGTGTCAAGCAGAAATACGGAGTTACGGAGTTGGGAGGGGGGGGGGGGGGGGTGTTATTGGAGTGAGACATGATTACGCTCCCGAACGGGGGAGCGGGGGCGCTTTTTCTGCGAACACCGCTGCGCGGGAGCTGCTGTAAGCGTCGGTACGGGTGCACGTGAGCCTCCCCGAAGTTCCGGCTCTGTTACGCCTCGACCGAGCCATCGCGGGTGGTATGAATATAAGAGCCTGACCGCCGCATGATCTTCGTGGGCTAGGAGGGGCCAACACATATTTTTTCTTTGAAATGTTCTTCCTTTCTTTTTTAAATTTTCTTTTATGTTCTTTTTCATTGATAGCTTTTTAGCGAAATGATTGATACTCGGGGCTCGAATGTTGTAAACGTCAGCAACAAAAGCACCGTCAGAAGGCGCGCTTTCGACGTTCGAAACCGACAGGTTAAATGCTGCAACAATGTAGCTCCTACGATGGCAATAATTTCGTTCGCAACGTGAAGTCTCTGTCTTTCCTCTTTTGAAGCATGGAAATAAATGGGGTGTTTTATGCGTTATCAAAGAGGCATCGCATACTCCCTCATCCAACGAGGGGTGCTATACAAATCGTTTTCCTCTGGGTTTCACGCTCATTATTTTAATTCGATTAACATTCTTTAGGTACTTGACACACTTGTCGGGGTCTGACTATCTATGCCTCTAACCGTTTCCCAGCCATATTGGGTCATGGGTAGTCCATAGTCGAATGGGTAGCGCATCGGGCTGCTATGCTGAGGGAACAGGGCTCGAAACCAGCCACCCGAACAACTTGGGTCACCGAGAGTGTGGCAGTGCGTACCTATGTGCCGCTCTTTAAGGAACCTCTTTGATGCCCCACATGGGTCACTGCGGATGCAGGCACTGCATATGTGGCTATGGGCATGTACCACTCTTGAATGAACATCTTTGATGCCAACTGGCGTAACTATAGGTATGTGCTACTCGGTATGTGCCACTCTACAATGACTAAAATGATCCTTTAAATTTCTCCGATGCATGGCGGCATTGAACCAGCGCCACGCGCGGTCCTTCCGGCGGCGCCGCTGGGGTGCGCAGCGCCTGCAGTAGGACGGACCCAGGCTGCATGCACGTTTCGGTGTTTGCAATACGGCGTTCCGCTATATTGCTTCAATGCTCATCGCATTGACGTCGACATGCATCGTGAGATGGATTTTTCGAGCGAAGCTTCTATTGCCTCACAAATGTCGGCGGTGTTGGTGGTGTCACGCTAGAACCCTATCGAAAACCAGTCGAAAACTCACTTCTCATTCACTCGGTATATACCAAAATTGGCATGGAAAGGTACGAATGTATGACAAACATTACTGGTCATGACGTCAATAACATCACATGCTCGTCAGTTATGCCAAGATTAACGCTAATAAAATCCCGTGCAGCGTATACCAACATTGGATATGCGTGTGTAGCGTATACCCGCATTGGATATGATATATGGATATCCCTGGTTCGTACCCGCATATCAAATGCGGGTACGAACCAGGGACAAGAAAGAAAGAAAGAAGGAAGGAAGGAAGGAAAAAAAGAGAAGGAAAAAAAGAAAACCCGGCTGCTCCTAGAGTAGAGCAGGTGCGTGATAAGCTGCGACTGAGCCGGATCAAGTGACGCACGCGACCAATCAGGGTCGTTTGCTGCGTCGCGGGGAAGGAAAGTGCGTTGGCGCGTGCTCCGCCGGGCTTCCCTCACCTCAGATCAGTTTTGGCGGAGGAAATGAAGGCCCCGGGTGAGGCATTCCGCCGAGGAGCAGGCTGCGTTTGTGCAATGGCGCCGCGAACTCGCTCGGAAAAGGGCTCGTCGTCGACGTGCTGATTCTAGCGTGAGGGCTTCCGAAGCCCGGGCGAAACGTCAGTGATGAGCCGCGGACCCCGAGTTGCACGAGTGCGATGAGTGAGGCCAAACGTCGGCGAAGAGCCGCAGACCCTGAATTTAGGGCAAACGAAGCGGAACGACTGCGACAGCGTCGTCTCGCTACAAGCTTCGCTTACCCCCATTTTTCTCGACAGGGGAAGGGCTCTTAAATTTTACGTAATTTTTCATCTTCGTTATATCAGGATTCTGGAGTGCTAAGTTCTTATTGACGAAATTAAGTTACGCCGCTTAAAGGTTGGCAATATGAATGATCATCACACGGACTCACTCAAAATGTTTAAATTAGAGCTCACTACGAACAACACTCATCAATCGGGTTAACCATGATTCCATTCATGCTCAAATAACTAGTTCAGTATACGATGGTCTAATTCAGGCGCTCACACACATCCGCTCGCACCAGTAACATGCAGACTGACGCGTGAGTGTTGTGCTAGGTAAACTCACTCATGACAGTATACGTCAAAGTAATGTTCCCTACGCAAGCATCATCGTCATGCTCGTGTCATCACCTCAAGCGGTTAATCACGAACAAGGGCGCTATAACGTAAAATTATTCCAAACTGTTTTGATTCCAATCTCCTGACGTCAAATTTACGTAACCACCGACGCAAGCATCGGGCGGTGACTCGCAGCGTTGTATGAACAACCCAATCAAACACTCTCCTCGTTTATAGGAGGTCACCTTTGTTCGCTTTCAAAACCAATAACATTGTCTACACTCAGTGGCTTTTCTTATCTAATTGGCTGACAAGAGGCGAGGAGCACGCTCTAGTGCAGAGAGTTTCGATAGGGCCGAGCCAGCACAGTGAAAATAGATAACCGCATGAAGAGGGTGGTGCCGGCTTCTCCGATTGGTCCGCTTCGCCTTACTTAGCTTGCGGTGGCTGGTCGAAAATCGCGGCGGCGTGCAACGGAATGATAAGAATGCCGCTAAAACGGATCCTCAGCAAGGAAGAGTTGGCAGAGCGATGTCGTATGCATGCCGAAAAGGGCTCGATAACGTTTTGCTGCCACGCAAAAAGGTTTATCATGCGCAAATAAATACATGCTCACCGGCAGTTGCGAGTAGCGAGGGCCTGAGCGATCGCCGGGCAGCCATGTTCTATTCCTTTCGGAACGGGGCAGTCTGTGGCTATTCAGAAAAATTTTCAGTTTTGTTCGGCATATTAATGCATTCGAATAGGAATCGAATCAGGAATGATTATTTTTCTTTTGTGTGGTTTAATCATGCATAATCAGTGTGTACACGTTATATCAGATGGGGAGCTATCGCGGTTTCTGCGACGTCGCGTGATAGACAGGCAAAGTTGGGCGTGGCTCGAAAATGTTTGAACCAATCGGGGAGGCTGATTGTAGAATTTGGAATCAAAACAGTTTGAATCATTTTACGTTATAGCGCCCCAAAATGCAATGTTGGCGTGCTAAACCTGGACAGAAGTGGCTGAAGTGCAGCGATATTTGAGAACACTGTCCTTACGACGATTTCCACTCTCTCGTACGCTCCTCGAGCAGGAGCGATCACACAGTCAACGGAAATGTTTCCGGCTTTTTTCCAAGCTGGGAAATAATACCGTGTTGGCGCCTTACTATATATATATATCTTTGCACTCATTCCAAACCCTATACTCCACTCCTCACCCCAGTGTAGGGTAGCAAACCGAATACTCGCTTCTGGTTAACCTCCCTGCCTTTCCTCTCTCGCTCTCTCCGTTCATGTGTTGTAGAGTGCATAACGAGGAATTCAACGTGCAAGGTTATTGTAATGTTGTATTTATTGATGATATAAAATTTATCTTGGTGAAAGGTCGCCTGCTTCTGCCTTGATATTGAAATGTCGGGCAAGTATACATTTGACGGTGCGCACCAACAGAAAACAAGTGGTCACATTAACTAGGCCTTTTACTGCGAACCACAGTTTGTCGTTGTCAGAACACCTCCGCTAAAACTGGTTCGCCTTTACCACTCTAGCATACAGAACGGTCCTGAATGCCAGCGCAGTTTCTCTGTTCTCCTAGTGCGTAAGAGGCCGTGACCTTATTAGGTAAATTACCACTCCCGAAGCGGGCTCAACAAATCTGATGCCGAGACTTGTTCTGTAAGTAGTTTCATTTCCGTAACGACATTCTTATGTACCATTCACATTTCCGGCGCAGGTAATACGAATGTACAGGGGGGTAAGATGCATAATTTGGGATTTTTCTCGGATTTTCCACGTACTGCGCGCTGTATTCAATCGAAAAAGAAGTCTTATGACGTCGTTGACTTGAGAAATGCTTTGTTTACTGTTTTTTTAACCCCAAATTAGTGGTTGCCACGCCTATGTAATTACGACATGAAAAATTATCAACGTTGGTGGACGGATGTTGTTCTTCCTTTCTATGACAATAATAAAACACGCTCATTGATTCTTCGCTGCAACCAAGCAGATCTGTTATGTTTATCTTCTTCAAGGCACAACAACGACTACCTAATTGCCCCTTAATGAGTCGTGGACGAACAGTCCATCCTGCTGCAAGAACAGCAAGGCGAACGCACTTCATCTTCTTCTTAGCACTTTACAGTGCTAATTTTCGTTAATTCGTGCATTCATAATGAACACGCTTTTAAGCATGCGTATTTGCACATCTTGCTCCTATACGTCATCGGTCTTCACAACACACGCCCTCAGTGGCCATCCAGTGTCCTCAAGCTTTTCGCTGGATACCAAAACAGTTCGCTCGAGACAATTTGAAACAGCTGTAAAAAGAAATAAAAAAAATGAAACTACATGGATAAAGTCACACGCAGGTACCACCTTTTATATAAGGAGCGTCTCAGTTCTTATGAAAGCCTGTCTTTCATCGCGTGATCCGCGGCCTCCTTCTTCTTCCAGTTTTACTTTTGTTACGTAACGCCGCGGCAGCCGCCTTCGTTCTGAGAGCGCTTCGCGGAACGTGCCGGCAGCCTTTCAGCCATAAGCCAGCAGCCTTAGCACGCAATTCGCATTGCCTTCTCTCTATGCGGGCCTGTTTTTCGGAGCGCAGCCGTACCAGAACATGGCGTGACAAACTGCCGGTTTACGTTCGCCCATCCGCTCGCCTTCGGTCGCAGTTTACACGAGCCGGTGAAAGCCGTTTCGCAAGTAACGCGCAGCACTACATAAGCTACAGTTTCAGCTCGTTCATGCACAGCACGAGCTGAAGAAAGCGATCGCGAACTGTGTTGCTACGCCGCATCGCACGACCTGCGGCGTCGAGTCTACTAGCGCTTGGTTATGGCAAACTAACGTAACTCGATAGCACTAACACCGGCCATAATGCGAGGTTAATTACGAGTATTGATTTTAGCTCCTATACTATTGTAGAAGGAGGTTTTAATAGGGGACTACTTTTCGTGGCGTAGGAGGAGTAGGGCGCCTCTGAGGGCTTTGAGATGTTTGAGTGCCTGCACGCAATTCTTAAAAACAAGGCGCGGCAGGTTGCGTGACTTACTGAAGCATCTGTCCTCACTCTGTTTTATTTAATCTCGCTTTTTAACATCCGACATAATAGTGGGGGCATTTGAAAAAAAAATAAGAAAATGAGATGCCATAGAAACAGTGGAAAAGAAAAATGTACATAAGGATGATCGTATACCGCACGACAAAACGGGGCGAAAGCACGGTGTTAGACGTGCCGTCGTGACTTTTAAGCCAGCTGCTTTTACGTCATACATGAAAGCCGGAAGTTGCCACGAACTTGCTGTTCATCATTATTCATGCCTGCACTTGTTAGTGAACACAATGTTTATTCGGCTCAGTTGTTTACGTTTTACACAGACTGCTAAAATTGAGCCGGAATGCAGCACACGAGTATCCCATGTTAATTCATTATTGAAGAGCGGTGTTCGGTCATTTTCAGTAAGCCGCATAAGTCTATAACAGCTCTGATTTTGAAGAAGCTATAAAGGAGAGAGTGAGAGAAACTTTTTAATCTTGAAGCTTGTGCAAGTAAACTCAGGAACGCCATCAAAACGAGAGTCTCGTTTGCTACCCTACAAACGTGGTAAAGAAACAAAAAGAATGGAAAGAAGAAATGAAATAGTGACCACTGCGCGCATCTAGGAATTCGCAGAATTATTACAGACAGGAAGGGGCGTCATGGATTACGAATATTCGCGCAAAGAGGTATGTAATTGACACGCGAGATCCGAGCCTATTCTCCCAGTGTCTTGAACGTTATATACGATCAAAACATTTTGGCAACATTATTATGTAAAAGCTAAATAAAGAATTCTCGAGCATGGTATCAGTTTTAGTGTTTTCGTAAAACATGCCCAGATGTAACTATAGAAGACATAATCGACAAGCAAAAATCGTTAAAGAAACATTATTCCATGACGGGGTCGCGACTTTACGGCACAGGTATTTTAATAGCAGGAATGTTAGGCCTACACATGCTGTGGCATTTTGTAGAGCAAGCGTTTTGAGATCGCACGAACCGAAAAAAAAAACGAAAAAAAAAACGATATTTGGCTGAAATACTGCTGTGCAATGCAGATGACTCGTGTTCGAATAAATGAGTTCACGTCACACTTTTGCACGGCGTATGCGTGGCAGCGCCAGAACTTCATCTGCTGCCATGGTCGTTGAATTTTCCCACAGTGATGTACAACCGCAGATAACGAATGAACACGCTTCACAAAAAACGCGCTTTCAGAATTGTAACGTTTTTCATCAGCGCATTGTGCACGCACCAAATACTTTGCATTTCACTCGGCCTATCAACGTTCATGTCTCAGCGAAATTATAAAACTACAATTTTGGTAAATGCTACGCCAAACACGCGTTTTCCATCAACATTACGTCTGCTTTGCTTACCAACCTGTAACACGAGGCACCCAGTTAATGGTAACGTTAATCTCCCTAACTGCTAAAACGTACACGGCGAAAGGTTAATTCAATGCAATGGCGCTAAAACGTGGAACTAGATCCCACTCGAAATAAAACTTCCAGGCAACTTTAAATTCTCATGTGAGGTGTATGTCTGAAATCAGTCATGTAGCAATTAAACTAGTAATGTGAATACTAAGTCTATGCCCTCCGCATCCTATTTATGGCATGTTATTAAAATGTTTTCCACTACACAACATAGAACACCACGACACGAACACCACGAGAGAGCAATGGGAGGCAATGCTGTCCAGCTCGGCCCTCGACGACCAGCTCAAGCTGATCCAGAGAGTAGAGAAGATGGCAAGAGCCAGCGGGGCCTTGGACTAAAGGGCCCCGACCATTAGCGATGCCCCTTCGGGGAAAGACAAAACTCTGATTGTCTTTCAAATAAAGTTTATCTATCTATCTATCTATCTATCTATCTATCTATCTATCTATCTATCTATCTATCTATCTATCTATCTATCTATCTATCTATCTATCTATCTATACACTGGGACGGTTCGTATGGTGTAAAACGTATATGCACTTTGCAGTTTCCTTTCTATGTTTTACATTGTGTGAATGGTTAGAGACGCCTCTTCTGTTTTGAACGCATATCTCAAGGTTTTGTATTTGAAGTGATTTTGATTTACATTTTCTTGAGTGTGATTTGTATTTTCCACGTGATTTTAAAATTACATTGTTGTTATGTGTACCCGATAAAATTACATGGTTGTAAAATACCCGAGCCCGGCCCGGGCCCGGGTCAAAAGGCACATGCCGTGCCCGAGCCCGGCCCAAGCCCGGCCCGAGCCCGTGATAAAACTGCCCTACCCAGCCCCACCAGTCCAATGTGCACCTTCACTGCTCTTTTCACGTTGTGATCACAATTCTGGAGGTAGCTTGAGGTCGAAGTTTCCTGATTATATAACAAAAACACTCTATCACTTTCTTGTATTTATTCATTCACTCTTAAATTACTTTGAGTAAAACGCGGGAGAAATAAACATCGTCGTCATCCTTGGTGTCATTATATTATTATCATGATTAAGCATTTTATTTGCTGTTGGATTCCTCTGGCTAAAGCAAGGGAATTGCACATTACGCAAAGTGCTTGCTTTCCTTTTCAACCCCCCTGACAGAGATCCCGGGTGCGCTACGGCCAGCGTATAAAGAGATAAAGACGGAGACTAACTTACAAGACAGATAGAGAGATAGGTCTGCGTAGGTACGTACGCTCCAGCCTGTTGCGAGATAAACTACAGGAACACGTAATTTAGAATGAGTACAAACATTTGGCTGAGGTTTAACTCTCGTAAACCTAGTTCTCCCGAGCAAAAGGTCTGTTCGACTTGGTTTTGGCAAAGACTGCGCACACAGTGTTTCATTAATGCATGCTTCCGCGCTTGGTAAACTTCTCTATAACGTGCTAATCTGGCCTGCCTTAGCTCCGGCGTTTCAGCAGCCAACTTTGCCTTTGCTTGAGATTTCGCAGACTGCCGTCTAGCTATATATACTGGATGACTCGATTGAGCCTGTCGCTTGCGCTGAAGCGCACGCAAAGACGGCCCAGCCGGCGCGCCATACATGGCGAGACTGAGCCACCAAGCACCGGCTAAGCAGCCGTTAAACCCTCGCCTAGTCACGTGGTACCGCAGCGACGAGGCTCCGAGCAAGCGCAGCTGCGACGCCTCTCCGCAGCGGATCACGAGGCGTGACGTCACACTTGCCACACTTGCGCTCCGGCGTCTCAAGGTCATTGCAACGCGATGAATGACTCTGCGAGACATTGCGTAGTAGAGCTTTCGCTCTAAAATTTGCCGTGGTTGAACGCTGTTTGACCAAGTTTGCCGAGCGATAGCACGGTTTTACTTGCTTTGGGAAAGGACACACGCTGCTCGGCGCCGCCAGCAACTACCGCATTTACAATTGCACCACAAGACAACACACAGACACTGCTCGGCACGGCAGCAGCAGAGAACGAATTCACCTTCATGCTGCGTCTCGCTTCAACGCGAACTACGCGTCGAAAGCACAGCGCATACGAAGCTGCCAGCGCTCGCCGCACTTGTAACATCGCAGATCACTTTCAAGATGAGGGCCGCGCGACCACGCACTTAGTCCACATCGCAGATCGCTTTCAACATATGGGCGTCCACGTGGCATACGCAGCACCTGCCGGTAGTGGCAGGCTAAGTCCCAGTTTGACCTTGATTGAGCTTGAAGGTCAGATTTACAAAACCAGGCGTTTTCTGGGTTTGTACCTGGAGTAGTAGAGCTATAGCTCTAAAATCACCGACGATTGCGATATTCCTCAATGCGAAATTTGAGCGCAGCTGTATACGTGTTTTCATTTCGCGATATATTGAGGCATCGCACTGATCCCCGCACCGACTAGCAGAACCAGAATGCGCAGCGTTAGATATAGACCGGCCATGCAATTGCTGCTTTCCGGCAACTGCTGCTTCTGCAACCGTAATATTTATCGGGAAGCGCTTGCGGCGAACGCTATGCGTGAAGGCGAGCTTTCTGGTTCTTTTTTTTTCTTTCCCCCGCACGGCCGCTGCCGCGGCTGCCGCGGATGCGCGGACGGGAGCGCCGTCTGGCGGTGCTTCAAGGTGGCTTCCTCCGCTTTCCTCCTCATTCTTCCACTACAACCTCCTCCAGCGTTTCTTCCTCGCGCTCTCTTCGCTCTCGCCGTATTTCATCCCAACTGCGCTCCGCGTTCGCTCTTTCGTCTCTCGCTGTGCTGGTTCGCTCGGTTACGCCGACGAGGCTCGCCGACGCTCAACGCATGAACGGGCGCCTAACAGCTGCGCTCTGAAATAGTAACTGCCTCTCTAATGTGAACAGAAGAGAATTGGTGGACTGAAGGGAAGATGAACAAGGCGTGCGATCACTGGGCCATTCCTTGTCAAGGCCTGTTAAAATAGAGTATTATCTTCTACGGCGAGCTTGCATGAGCGCATGCTCTAGCCTAGGGTGCAGATACTGCCTGTATACGAAAGCACACTGCTATCATACAACTTATAAGAGGCAATGGCTGACACGTACTTGCATAAAAGGGTCGAGGAGACAATCGACAATGCGAAGATGGTATAAGAAGTTTGAACTTCGAAGCAAAGTTACAAGGTTTCATAAGCCTCGTAAAGTGAAGGCCAAAACGGTCGAAACATTGAAAGATCAGCTTCCCGTATTGACCAGAAGTGGCGCTTTTGTGCGTGGCATATAAAAGTATCAATTTTCCCGGGAATAAAGTGTCGAAGATTGCGCAGCGGGCTGTCTACGTCTCCCATCTTTCCTCGTCCGTCAGCTCTAAAATGTGATCCGCGCTCGAAACACAACACATTCGGTCACCGCCTTTCGTTCTCCGACGAGCGAAGACGGCTTAAGCAAAGCGGTATTTAATTCTGGTCGAGTGCACCACCATGGAGTGTAGGATGCCCCACGGTGCGAACGCAATCTTCGACGGCTTATAATGCAATCGCCGTCATATATGTCCGTGTGGTTCGGTGCCCGAGCCACAGCTTTCCATCTAACCCCGTAACAAGGCGACTGCGTATAGCAATTGCAACGTTCGAGCGCGCACATTACG
This sequence comes from Dermacentor silvarum, assembly GCF_013339745.2. NCBI lineage: Eukaryota > Metazoa > Arthropoda > Arachnida > Ixodida > Ixodidae > Dermacentor > Dermacentor silvarum. The sequence continues at coordinate 36,143,283 of NC_051159.1, read as the reverse complement.
CGCCGCTGCATATAGTAGCATCGGTCGTGCCTGCAGCTGCCCGCTGACCGCAAGCGGAACCCCTCGCCGGGCAGCCACGCTATGGAGCCTGCGGCGACGTCGAAATGCGCGCACACACTAAATACAAGCGCTCGATACGTGCCAAGCGTGCTCCGTCGTCGCGTACCGACGCGCGCGTGAAACGCTATAGCTGCGCGGCACATCGCTCATCGCGATGAATGACCAGTCGACTGCTCGTCTATAGCCAGACGAGGAGGCTTTAGCTGCACATTACTCCGGCTTGGCATTCCCTCTCTTTGCTGCCTTACCATCTTTCCCTTTTTTTCCTTTCTTTGTTTCTTATTTGCCTCTTCCGCCTTCTCGTTTCTTCCAGGTTCGCGAACTGATGCTATACGGCGCGCGCCCTCTGAAGGCATGCGCGTGCATACCGGGGAACGCCCCCTCACAGAGGTGAGCGGACCCCGAGCGCGGCGAGTAACAGAGCCACGCGCTCTCCGGCCGGTCGATGAGCAACAAAATAAGGGATGCAAGCAGCAACAGCAGCAGCAGAAGCAGCAGCAGCAGCGAAGCGAGCGCCCAAAGAAGGAAGCACCACCGTCGGCGGTTTAAGGGGGGTGGTAGCGGACGCGTCGAGTCACGCTTTCTTTCCGGAGGTGCCGTGACCCAATGTGCGACCCCTCCGCGCCAGCGTGCCACAGTATACCGGCGTTCTGCGCACCGTGTCGCTGTTTCGGCCCTCGGTGTATACTTCTCTCACTCTCTGTAGCTCGCGCGCTCCCAGGTGAAGCGTGCAATCAGGCGCGCGGCGCCCGCGTGCGCGATGAGCGGGAGGGGCACCGGCGTCTGGGGCCGAAAAAGGTGTATTTGCGGAGCTATTCCTGACCTGGAGCCTCAGTTTGCCGCCGAGCATCGGTTTGTTTCTTGCACCGACTCGTTTTGTAACCCCCCCTCCCTCCCCCATTCTTCCTTAGCGGCACCGCCCGCTGCGTTCGCCGAACGTTTCCGAGTAGCGTTGCGCGAGGGGTGTTTCTTTTTTTTCCCGGCTCAGACGTAATTTCCGAATCACGAAAACTGCATCCTGCACCGTCCGACACGTCGTTCCTGCGAGTGCAGCGCGCGGAACACGAACCTGCTGCTAGGCGGCCCTCCGCAAGTGCTCTATCCCGAGAGAAGGTATAGGACTGCGCGTGACAGTATTCGTGCGCATAACGTAAACGCAAAAAAAAAAAACAGAAATTTTCAACTCGCACGTTTAATCTCGAAATATCTGGTAGGAAAGCAGAAACGGGAATATTGTTCGGGTCACCATTTATATGCAGTAATTTATCGCACAGATTTCTGCAAAACTGCTATAAAGGCATGGCTGCTGCACTGTGCGGAACTCTGTCACATTACTTTCCTTTCGCAAGAACGTGAAAGAAAGAAATTTTGCGTTCACAGACACCAAGCTAAGAGTTAAGGTTGCAGCCATTCCGTGCCCGTCCGTTGAGCCAGTGAAGATATTGCCTACTGCCGCAACGACACTAAATTGAATCCGCAACGAAGCGAGACAGCGCAACAAAGGAGGATAAGTAATTGCATTTCCGTGGCAGCAGCATTACAAAGTGTCTGCGCCAGCAGAAACATGACGCAGGCGATGTCGAAACGTATATACTTGCGTTCTCAACGCGCGGGCGGCGCATTTGTCAAATTTGCGTCCATCTAAGCTCCCCAGTAGACAGACTGCCAGTATATATCGTTAAAGCCCCACCGTTTTACCATACACCGCTGTACCAGCGTATGTATGTATGAGAACATTCCTCTTTCGGTTTCGCATCAACGTATATACGCTCTGTGCGGTGTATATAGAATATGCGAGCGGAATCATAATATATGGAGTTCGGCGCTGGTTCTCGTCCTAGAGTGACAACGCGCTTTCAGCGTGATGAGTCACTACTCCCGTAGCATAATTCCTCGTATGTTTGTATTCCGCGCGCTGCAATGGCTCTCGGAAGACGGCCATGTTTTATACCGCACGTCAGGTGCGTCAGGGCCGTGTTTCAAAGTGGCGCCACCTCGCGGGGGCTCTCGGCGCGAGCAACAACCTTGCTTTCACTCCATTAGGAACTATACGTCGGCGGCGAGGCGGCAAACGCGGATTGATGGGGACTCGTTGGCCGGATATGACGCCATAACGCAAGTTGGACGAGCAGCGCGCGGAGCGCCGCCCTTCGCCCTAAATTGTCCTAATCTTCTCAGTCTCCATCGGTTCGCGTCTTGCGGGCCGCTGCTAGGACTCTGAGGCAATCCCCGAGCGGGCGCTTGTAGAGTCATCGCCGGCGCGGCTTCGAAGAGAGGCTCCTTCTCGTCCGATAAGCAAGTGACGTGCCACGCGACGCCGTGCGAGCGTCGTTGCGAAAGTCCGCCGAGTTTTCGTCGACTGAGCGTCAAATCCTCGCAGACAAAGAAGTGGCCGCAAAACGCCTCAAAAGAACGGCCCCAGCCGAGCAGCGTCCGTTGCGTAACCTGTCGACGTCCCCCTCCATCTCCCTCACACAAGCAGGCTCTAACTAAACTCGGCAGAACCGTCAGGGTCTCGGCACACGCAATCACTGAATGGCCAAGAAATCCACCGGCTCTAGCAATGCGTTGCGGAATAGAATCTCAAACAGGGCTCTTCTGTATCGCCTCGTAACGACCTGGGAATCCGTGCCTGCAGACAAACACGTACTGTTTCGTTAATAATGTAGAAAAGTGTATATAGCAATGCTTCGGCAAAGCAGGGTGGATGGGGTGTTATCAATTCTTCCGCTTCTTTTATTGTATTTTTGTATGCCTTGTTCTTGACTTTTGTTACGTTTTTTTTTTTTTGGTACTTTTGTTACGTGCTACCCATTTTTCCACGTTCAAGACGTCAGCGAGAAATTTTCCTCCGCGTGTCGTAATTATCTAGGGGAAACTGCCCTTTCCAATATGTCTGTAAAGGCTCCCTGTAATCAATAAAGCTAATTAGTTTTGCAAGTTTTGCGTTATTAATGTGCGTTGAATCTGTCGGTTGTAATTGGAATTCACATGGGCACGTGACGGCTAGAATTTGTTTTGTTTTATTTTATTTTATGGCGAAAAAAAAGGCTTATAGAAATTAAAGGCCAGGCACCAAAATAAGCAAGAAAGGATTATTTACTTCCAGTAAGATCCTGTACGAATGCATCAGAAGGGAGAGAGCAAGAGAACGTAAAACTATGAAGGACAGGAGGATAAGCAGTTATCCGGTTGACTATCCTACACAGCGGAAAGGGGAGGAAGAAATAGAAAAATGAGAGAAAGAGAGAGAATCAAAAAGAAGGTTCCCTTCTGTATGTTACGTGGTCAAATCCGATCCTATAGGCCCATTGATATGTTAAAAAAATATGCAGATCCAATACACAGGTTAGAATCATGTGAAGCGAAGCTTTAGTACAGCGGGTCAATAAATGCTTTAGAACTAAAGGGGACAAATACAATTTTGGCTACTTTCATCCTCTGCAACGTCCAATCTCATAGAATGCGTAGGTTTATCAACCTCAAAGGTCACAGCTTTTTTGTTATACAATTTTTATGTTTGTGCACTGCATCGTTCACGAAATATATGCCGCAATGCAAACTCCAAATCACGCGGACGCACAGTGTTATACCGGTGTCACACGGACGCACAGTGTTATACCGGTGTCACACGGACACTTCTGATCGCGATCGGGGCCGCTCCGGAGAGAGTTATTATCGTCGGCTGATCGTCGGCAACTCTAAGACTGTATAATGCCTTGGTTAGACATTCAGATTTGCAGAATATGGTTAAATTTGGACGCCTACATTTGCAGATTACCATTGCTGATCAAAGGGTTATTAAACGTTTTTTTTTTTATTATTCAGCTGCCTTCACTTTTGTTTTTAGCGTTTTCAGAATACTGCTCTAGTAGCCACAGACGTAGGCCTGCGATCGCGATCAAGGGGCCTGATCGCGATTCTCGGATCCCGATGGCCCGGATCTGGATCCAGCAAGATCGCGATCGCAAATGAACATGTAGCAACATCCGATCCTGATCGCCCCCGATCGCGATAAGAAGTGTACGTGTGACACCGGTATTAGACGTTTACGCAGCGCTTCACTAGAACGAAGGCGATGTACCTGTATGATGCCTGTCGAGGGAAGAATGCTGATGAAGAGTGTGGGTGCAAAAAGGTGCGACGCGTATTAATCGACATTTAGGAATTTTGTACCTGCTGTGTCACAGCGGGACATACCTATTCCAGAGGATTGGCCAAAAACGGGCACACACCCAGGGGCACATATACGAAATGGCTAAGTCAAAGAAAATAAAAAAAAAGATCGAGAAATTCGTTAGATATTATTCGTCCTTCCATTATCCGATCGGTGTGCTTTAGAAAAGCCTGTTAGCGGACATTTTATTGCTTGTGTACTGAAGGCACTGGTCACGGTACTGCTGAAGGTAGAAGAAGAAGACAAGCAGCGCTTGTTTGCCCTGTTTCGCCATATCTCCCACTGACTTGTTTAGTCCTACCGCTGCAAGGCTCGATCAAGTGCTGCCAGGCAAACACCCCCATTGCATTTGGTGGAGGCACTGGGTTTCTCTTCCACATCCTGGAACTCCGCAGTCGGACGCTACCATCAGTTCATGCGATGAATGATCCAGGACCGTCCAGGGCTGCTACTCCCGTACCCACGGCCATCGTCTACCCTGGCGTCATCCGGCAGCGCGATCCTGCTATATTTAGCGGAACAGACGACCTCGACGTCGAGGACTGGCTCGCCTCGTTATTTATTTATTTATTTATTTATTTATTTATTTATTTATTTATTTATTTATTTATTTATTTATTTATTTATTATTATTTATTGTTATTTATTTATTTATTTATTTATTTAGTTGTTGTTGTTGTTGTTGTTGTTGTTGTTGTTGTTGTTGTGTTGTTGTTGTTGTTGTTGTTGTTGTTGTTGTTGTTGTTGTTGTTGTTGTTGTTGTTGTTGTTGTTGTTGTTGTTGTTGTTGTTGTTGTTGTTGTTGTTGTTGTTGTTTTGTTACGGAGAACAGAGAAACAGAGAACATACTTGGTCAACATACGATTATACCCATCCGTTCGCTGCTGCTTTCATTCGGTGCATATACATAACTTTGGCATATATATCCACAAATATGTCTGCCGAGATAGCGACTAACCCAACGGCACCCATCCGCCAGGCAACCGCGCCAAACCCGGGAGAATAGGTCACGAAAACTTCGCTTTAGAAATGCAATAATGCCTTCAGAGGCTTCATCAGAACCCATGAGCGCCGAGGTATGTTCTAGGATGTCGGTAAGGCAGCTCGTTCAATTGTGCTATACTACGTAGTAGAGTGATTGTCTCTCTGCTTCATACTGGGGACAATTACATCACAGGTGATGAATAGTCTCGGCGCAACAGCAGACAGTGCACGCAGCACTGTAAGCCATTCTGATGAGCGCGGAGTATAGGCGTTCGTAAGCTCAACTGCGATCAACAGTTGGCTGGAGATTAGAGCTGCCTATCGACAAGTTCAGAGTCTGTAGTACTGCGTTTGTGGAAGATGTATGATTGCACTCCACTAATGACAATGAAAAGCAAACCGACGGAGTTGTTTACATAGCAACGTCAGTCTTTGAAATAGGAATTGGAACCGAATGATTGATTGGCGGACAGGGGCAGGCACTGCTACGAGAGCGCCTTCCTGCGCTACTTGATAAGTGAGGCTCCTTTTCTATATTAAGAGTGGTTTGGGCCCGGCGCGGCAGGCTTATTAAGAACACCCCCTCCCCTCACTCCATCAGTGGGTGTTGCGCAAAGGCGCAAGTGCACACACAATAACATGTGCGCAGTAATCACACATTTGGATGACAAGGGGGGACGGTTGAAATTATTGCCCATATTTTGTTGCTTAGAAGCCAGCAACACGGATGCTCATTCACAACCACAGCAAGGAGCCAGTGATACCATCATGAAGAACTCAATCTGCATGAGACTGGTTCCTTCCGATCTCCGGCTCGGTTTGCGCAGATGCGGATCTCTCTGGAGATTGGATCAAACGAAAGCCTGCCCGACGCATACGTTGAGCTGCTCCCAGAGCAATAAGAAAAAGCGACGTGACCATAATTTTGTCGGATCTCTGTCGCGGTCCCCGCTCGAAGCTAAAAGTGCCTCCGAACGCTCTGAAGGAACAAATATGTTTCGAGCGCTGTATTTCGACTGTAGTCGAATATAAAGCGTGCCACCACAGCGCTCGAAAGAGATCAGTGGATAACGCCATCAGTTTTTATCGGGGCGTGGCTGGCGGAAAGCTCCGCTGTGCTGCTGTCGGGTGATGTACCGCTACCACTATAGAAACCCACAGCTGTACTATTCCCACCGTGATACAAGCTCCTTCCATATAGCTACGCACTGTTTTCACCATCATATTCAGCGAAAATTTGGAGAAGCACGTGTATTCGCTTCTCTAAAGTTTCGGTTTCTTCTTCGCGGGACGAGTGTCTGTGCCCTCTTAGCACTCGCGCCGACTGGACAGGTTGGGCAGTCCGCGACGCGTCCATTTACAGAATGACAAACCAGAGGTAGAAAGCCGTCTGAAGTGCCATCGTTTCTTCACTGTTACTTTATAATGTTGTAGTAGATTATACTTCCTTAGAGCGCCGCTCGCACCGACCTATCTTTAACCGTGCGAACATGATAATTGCGATGTTCATTTCCTGTTGTTACGGCGACCTTCGGCGCTGTTTCTGAGCCATGATCGTTGGTATTACCGTGCCTTTCATTGGCAAAACATAATCCCCTTCACAAAGGTATTCATCACTGACGTGTCCTCCGACTTTCTCTCGTCCGACGAACGCGCGCGCGACATGCACAACTCTCGCGAGGCCAAGCCGGCCTTAAAGCCCGGCCACTTACAAATGACGCGGACCGGAAGTCTAACAGGATCAAAGAAGCCTGCCTCCATCCCTGTGCCCCCTTTCTCTACCTCTATTTGCCCCTTTTTTGTTCGTGACGCCGCACAAATGAACGCCGAAGCGCGTTTCTGCTTCCCTGCACGCATGCATAACGCGACTACGGCGACGCCACCACGTCGCATCTATGCCATTCCGGCCGCCGACACAACACAATCGCCCGGCGGGCTCACGATAGAAGTCGAACAAGAAGGCCAGGGCGAGTGGGAGGAGAGGATGGAGGAGCCTTTGTGTGCAGATCAAGGTTGACAGGGTTCTTCCCCCCTTTCGCGTGACGGACAACACAAACATTTCGCGATCGCCTCGTCGCTACAGCCGGGCCATGCGCGCAGCGCAAGGCCGGCGGCTTCTCCTTCCGAGGGCCTGCGCTTGCTCGGCCTGCAGGGCTTGCGGCCATGGACGACAGGCACAGGCTTAGGTCGTGCCTCCTTTGGCCTTCCTCCTCGCTTCTTTCACTCCCTCCTTTCCTTTCTCTCTCTCTCTCTCCGCGACCCGCGGCGTCCATTCTACGCGTTCTTGTTTCGCCTGCCGCAGATGTCAGAGCGGGACCCAGGGAAGACCGATCATCAGCTTCGAGGGGCGTCGTGATCTATATAATTAGCCGACCGGGAGGAGGGGGAATCCACAGGAAGAACGAGAATAACATGTAGAAAGAAAGCGGCTCGCGGAAAATTGGTTCCACCGAACAAATGGCGTTACGCGCGCGCGCTCCTGCAGGCACGGGCCGGCGCTGATTATAGCCCCCGGAGGTCAGTCGCAAACAGGTTCTGTCCACATCGACACCTGGACACGTCGGGAGCAGAGTGGCTGTGGCGGCGCGGTCGTGGCGGCAGGCGGTGCTGCAATGCAGCGGGAGATTCGTCATCTGCGAAGAAGGCCTCATCGGAGCCCTCGGGCATTGTTTCTATTTTTCCGATCGCGATGGGATCTGGGAGATGGGCTCCGTCGTTGTGTGCTCGGCTCAGTGAAGCCCTTCGGCTGAGCGCAGCCATTATACGTCTACTTGCGTAGGAAGCGACGGAGGTCAGGAGCTAAAGAAGAAAGGGAGGATTTTTATATAGATGATTCCGCTACTCATTTTACATAGAATTCGCACGTAATTTTTGATAAGAGAATAAGAAATGAAGAAGGAACGGCAGGGAGGTTAACAATGATCGCACCTGGTTGGCTACCCTATACACGTGGGAAAGGAGAAACAGGCATTAGAGAGAGAGACAGGAGAAAAGGAAGTTCGTGAGAGCAGGTTGATGTGGGTTTTCTACCCTGCACTAGGAAAGGGGGAGCAGCTGGAGAGAAATAAGCAGATGGAAAGAAAACAATGTTCACAAACACGCACGCACACGCTGACGCGTCCATCGTTCACCTCGACACAAGCGGTAATAGAGGCCGGTGCATTTTAAAGAAATGCAAGCCCGAGGCGCCACAGAACAAAGGAAGGCAATTTTCTTTTCTTCACGCACAGGTAAATTGGATTAGCCGTAAGCATGTTGCCTCCGAACTCTCCAACCGGTCACCTGTTAACACTACCTAGCCAAAAGAGAGGCCACAGGGAACATCAAAAAAAAAGAAAAAATACAGATGTCACGTCAATACACACAATCCTTGAGTCCCTTCGCATAACTACATTAAATCCAAGTCACAAACATCGCTGAAGAACAGCGCGAAATCATTTTTCCGGACGGGATGAGAAGAAGAAATCATTCTACAAGCGCCTACCAGCAACTGTAAATTTATTCGCACTAACACAGGCACATAGATAAGGAAAACAGGGCACGTCCGAATAAAATTCTCGATACAATCAGATCCAAGAAAGTAAAACATAAGTACGCGCGAAACTTACTTGTAGATTCTAACCATGCTACTTTGTTTTTGTTTGTTTTTTGTGAAGGAAACCACCCATTTTGCTTCACAAGAACTAGCATGGTTAGAATCGATATTTTTAATTGGTCGAAGCAACAAAGCAGATCGACTGAGTGAAGTGATGGGTATTGTTTCAGATGTGTGAGAGCCACGTGGCTCAAAACAAATTTTGCTCACAAAATGGTGTGCAAAGCCAGGGACTGACAGTGAACAGAAAGCCAGATGACAGAAGTTGCGTAAACTCAGCTGATATCTGATTACACAAATACTTCTCGCGCACTGTAACTAATGTTTTCCACGAATGTTGCTCCCTTACCTGAGAATTGTGCTGTGAGGCAGCGCAGCGTTTCAGCAAGCAATATAAGAGCACAGACACTAGACCTGAGGGCGGTGGTATCAAGGACCGCTATTTTGAATTATTCAAATATGGCAACTTGCAATTGATTATGGTACACTCATGCGGCTAATGAATGAACTGTGCGTGTGCCCAGATCTCGAACTATATGACGGGTGCTTTCTTTATTTTTTATTTTATTTCTTTTTTCGCGTTTTACTTGAGCAGACTTAAAAAAAAAAGAGAAACAAACTAACATCGCGTGACTCAAATAGGGCATATTGACCTCTTTAGATGTTATACCTGAAGAGGTAGACATTACTTGGCCCTACAAACCGCAATGTTCTGGTAACGAATTAAGAAATTCACTAATTAGCTTTAAGGCAGATGTTTCAACTGCGAAGTTGAAGCGAAAAAGTAATGAAATCATGCTTGCCTACAGCCAGGAATTTTATGATATCTATAGCACCGCATTCGAATTATCCGTCCCAAAATAGTGCGGAAGATGCATCGGCGCTCCAGTTGAGAACGTCTAGAACTGCTAGAGGGACGCTTTTGGGACACAGCGTAATCTATCTAACGGGCTAGTTAATACTGAATCTTTAAATCAGTAACGTTTCACACGCAAAGGACGAAAATGGAAAGTACAGGGATAAAGTTCGGTCCATGCCTTCTCTCTTAGTACTGTGTGTGTCAATGCATTGCCATTTTCAAAATGCATCTTGCAGAAATGAATATCCCGAAACTAGTGCTAGTCTTGGAATAGCAGTTTAACAGGCATGACGTCAATCTACTGCTCGCCTTCACTTTCGCCACTGTGACACGCTCCCTCAAATGAACAATTAAAAAAAGATAATTAGTGAGTCTTGTCAATTTGCTACCCAGTCACTTCCATTCACTTCAAATCCTCGTGCGAAGTGAGTAACTGTCGCCTCTTTGAGAAATCCACCTGAACAGCGCTACCTGTCAACAGGTGGTCTTTAAGAAAACTTAAGAAAATAAAAGAATGAGAATAAGGTGGTATACAGAAATAAACTATCGCGACGCACCCCGCGGGTGTAACGGACAATTATATGTTACTGAACAAGCATCGACATACTTGAAACAAGAATGCAATGTTTGATGGTAAATGGTTGGCCCAGCTTTTCGCTTCACTACTTTCTTCCTCAGAGTCTTCAAGGGAATGTATCTTATTGGGGGGGGGACATGCTACGCCTGTTTTCTCTGTACTCCGGAAAGACTTGTAATTGGTGAATCTTGTGGACGCTACGCAGCTATGCGCTATGTAAGTGTGTGTAACTTTGTACAACGCTGTGAATGCTCGTATATTCACTGCCATGCAGAGAACGCCCTATTTCAGGTTATGGGGAATCAAAGTGAGGCAGAGCAAGCATCCCGCTTTTGTTCTCTTGATGATGACGATGCCGCTGCTGCTGACGATGATTTATTGGCATCCCCTTTGAAACGGGGAGGTGAGAAATGGACACCTAGCCTGCTTGATTTAATCCCGGATAATATAAATGTTTTTCATTCTAGCATTTTTGTATACATACCCCCAATCTTCTTTCTTCTCCAAAGCTGCTCTACGTTGTACCGCTACCTATGCCTGTAAGGGATCCGGTCGTATCAATCCCTTCCCTGCGTTTCTTACAGCGAAGCTGTTTACCTCTAGCCCCCGTATGCATCCCCCGCGTGCGTTCCCAGGTGGGTACCCTGGGTGATTTACGTCCGTATCGGAGACACGGCGCGTGGACAGGGATGGAGACGGGTAGGGGAGAGATGGAAAGAGTGTGGCGACAGCGCTGCAGCAATGGAAACGTGTAAGGGGAGAGGGGGAAAGGGTATGGCGACGGCGTCTGTGCACGTGGCGCGCGCATTTGTGGTTAAATAATGTCACGCTCGTCGGAGGTGCCGGCGCGGCTGCAGCAGCGGTTGCGGCAGATGCATAGGAGGTGCTGTGACCGCGGCGGCGTTGTGTCGGCGTAGTGTGGTATCGTATGAAAAAAAAAAATCTATGGTTTCATAATGTATGCAGCCCATGCATGCAGCCTAAACAGCCTCGCTGGTAATCCGTCCCCATATGAATGTTGCAGCCCCACGAATTTTTTTTTCCAGCAATACTCTAAACGTCTCTGGCTTATCTCGACGGTTGACTGGTTGGTGCTTCCGTCCACTTTAAGTCTAAGCGCTTCTGGAAGGTGTACGTTACCTACGGGTCTCACTGGGGGAATATTTCGCATTACAATAGGGGGTGCTGAGTGGTCTCCGGATTTTCGCTGCAGTTTACACATTCCTGACCTTGTTGCAAATATTTCCTCCGGTATGTTTTTCTACTTGGGCAGAAAGCCTTGCCTCAAATAGCAAGGCTGTTTGAGATATCCTTTGTGTTATCGTACAGATTGTCCCTTCTAATTGCTTTCTTCTCATTCTTGTAATTCTGCATGGTATTTTTGTTTCCATTCTTTGCACCCAATTGGCAGTCTCTATTTCTCACATTTTCTTTCTGATGACTCCTGGTTGTCTATTTACACTTTCAATTGCCCCGTACTTGGTTGTCAACTTTCTTGACATCTTCGTCCATTCTGTGTCCATGTTTTTCAGGTGCACATAGTTGTGCTAAATCTTTAGACTTTACTTGTGCAATTGCAGCACGTTCTTCCGCTGCCCCTCCCACACGCCCTACATTCGCGAAAGCAGAGCGCGGGGGAGCCACGTAAAGCCCACTGAACACAAGGACGTGAAACCGTTATCCGTAATTGCAGCTGTCAAGGACACCACTACAAACTGTTTTGGTAATACCCGGAGTAAGTGCGATGCCGGTGCATGCATGGGCCAATCCCGGAGTAAGTGCATTATGAAACCGACCCGCGGCAATTTTGTCGCTTAGTTATGATGCTTAGTAATGTTTTATTCTACGGTTGATGAGCTTAAACCGTCGTGTGATGCTTTCGAATGCATTTTGACTGTTTACGGTTTTATTCTACGTGTATTTGATGCTGAAACAGCCTCTCACTTTTATGACGTTTTCTCGCGTTGCATATAAACTCCCAGTACGATCCTTCGATGAACAACGTCATATTTGCGCCATCAAAGGAAAATGGAAACTGAATCACAAACATATCATCAGAGTCTTATTTAATGTACGAGTGTTTGCAGCACAATTATTTAGCATTGTAATTAAAATATATATAATTTACCTCACTTTTCAATGCGCATTTCCCTTTGTTGCACAAGAAAGAAATAATAAACTTCAGGGAGCCTAAACATACCAAGAACCGTAGCGAATATTTCAAAGACCAGTACCTTTCCTGCGACAATGTTGGAGAAGGTACATGTCTGATTTTGTGCCCCTTCTATGGATGAGCTGCCGTTGTGAACCAACAGAGAAATTAATAAATCACCCACGTACCACCTAGAGCCATAACAATCGTTAATAGCATATGTTGTGTGTGTGACAGGGAGAAGCTGCTTACGACCCCGTTAATAGTTTTAACGCAGTTGCAATTAAACCACAGCTGCGCTCGTTCGCTCGAGGAAGCGCCATCAACCCGATTGTTTCGTTCGCTCCTGGCACGAGAACTGACAAGCGCGGTCGACTTCGATGTTTATTTGTCTAGGCACACGGACGAGGCCTGAAGGCGTTTGCCTTTTCCAAGAAACCCTCATTGCGACAACGTATCGAGCAGGCATACCCGTTTCCGTTGCTGCCTGTTCAGGGGGAATACTCCTCAGGCAATTCCTCTAACTCACATCGCAACAAGGAACACGAGGCCTCGCTTCGAGTTCTACCTTCCGGTAACTTTCACGGCCTCGTAACTTCGCGTGCTTAGTAGTAAACTGTGGGTGGGGAAAAATATACAAAGGAATACGTGCAGAAAGGATAATACATGTAAAAGAAGTCGTGCCGGAACCGGAGGGGCTCTTCGGCTCTGAGTTTGATTTCCGGATCCGAGATAACGGCGTTAGTCAGCGTCTTAGTTAATTACCCACGGCTCCACCAGCTGCCTCCCCCCCCCCCCTCCCTCTCACCCACGAACCTCGCCATTCCAGACGAAGCATACAGACGAACCTTCTCTGTGCGCAAACAGAAAGGGAGCTGCGGTAGCGGGATCCGCCCGTGAAGGCAAAAGCCGAAAGGGCAGTCGTAGCTCGGTGAGCGCGTGAGGCAGGCCAGTCACCGCACGGCGTCGGCGCGACTCGTACGTGCACCTCGACGTGAGAAAGGGTGGAGACCCAGCGAATGAGAACGCCGATTGGACGCGCCGAATCTTGTTGCTTTGATTCGGTAACACACACACGCACACGCCCGTTTGTGGCAGCGGCGGCTTCGACGCCTCTTCTCCACTACGTCTGTGCGGCGGTGCCCGAGACACCCTTTCTGCCGCTCTTTTTTTATTTTTTATTTCCTCCTCTGACATCTCTTCTACCTGGAGCGGTCTTACTAGCGGCCTCTGTCGGCGCCTGGAAGAAACCCCGTCGGGAGGCGTCACGCTCCCAGACGCCGGTGCATTGGCGCTGCGGGCGATTTGAAATCCCCTCTCGCGATGTTGGTATGCAAAGAGATGCGCCCTGGGCCGCGATTTTGTAGCGATGCCTTATGACTTATTTTGGAATAGTCTTACCATCCACCGCTCACGGCCGGCTGATCCCGTTGATAACGCGAGCGGACCGTCGCTCTGACCACTGACAAAGCGCGATAAGCGCGAAAAGGCATTATTACTTTATAAAGTCATCGCTACAAAATACCGGCCCTGGGTGCGAACCGTGCGGCTTGCGTCGAGTCAACCAACTTTGACTGTATGTTGTGCGTCGACAAGTCACCGATGCACCCAGGTGGTCTATATTGAAACAGACCTTTTCGTCTTTTTTTTTTTTTTTTTTTTTTTTTTGTTACGTAGACTGTCACGCGAAGTTTTACTAGATGGCGGTGACGCAAATGTTGAGTTCCGATGGCAACGGGGAGGAGTACACGGAATTTTCAACAGTTCCGACGCGGCTTCTTTAAGAAAGCTTGTTTCGACTTCATTCATTGTCCGTTGTGGTTCGTTATGTTGTGTGGCTGTCACGAAATGGGTTTCTTATAGTTTCGGTATTTTATGTTACCAAATAATTCATTTCATCACACAATGTCCCCGTGCTTAAATAATAAATGGACGCATTTCCGAGTGTGTCTGTCGCGAAATCCAAATGTTATTTGGTCAGTGACACTCAGAAAAAATAATTAACTTAGCAATCCTGAACAGTTTTACTGCGGACAGCAGTTCCGAGCTCGAAAGTGGGTTTGTGGTGATCATCCTTCTTTTCTTTACGCAATTCTCACGCAGCCACCGCCGTCGTACCGTGATCGTCTCGTCATCGTCAGGCCTACCTCGTCACCTCCTCGTCTTCACCCTCACCACACGGTCAAGTAAAGATAAACTTTGCCTATCATCACCTCTGGTGATAATGACTCTGCGGCAACGTGTAGTTGAGAGCTGGACGCGCTAATCACTGAGCTTCAACTTCAACTTCTTTATTTTACATTTGTTCCTCTTGCAAAGAAAGGTGAAAATGCCGCGCAACTTACGTAACTGGCAGCTTGCGCGGTGTTTTGTGAGGCTCTGAGACTCGTGGCGCCTTTGAATGTGTTTCGGAGGCCACAACGGCCGATACTGTCGCGGACGAAGACGACGCTGTCCGCATCGTGAAGAAGCTGCTCTTGACAATGGTGACGTTGTCCGACAGGTGACAGTCTCGTGCATCAAACCTCGGTGACGGCTTTCGATGTCGTCCCGTTGCATAATGCTCACGCAGAATAGCTGGTGCACGATGCGCTCAACGTTCGCGTCACATACTTCCGATCAGCAGTCATTCTCGGCGTTGCAGTAGACATCGTGCCATTACTGTCGTCGTCGTCATCGACGTTGTCTTTCTCGTTGCCATCGCTGTCGTGCCGGAATCGGCGTCTACATTATGTACTTGTCAGTGTTCTTGCATTCAGATGGACGAGAGAGAGAGCAAGGACAGGAAAGGCCGGGAGGTCCACCTCCCGGCCTTTCCAGTGTTTGGTTTGCTACCCTACACTGTGGGTAAGGAAAAGGTGAAATAGAAGGAGGAAAAGAGTGAACACTTAGTGCACGTGGGATGATGCACAGGGACGCTATAATTAAGCGGTATCTTAAACCGGTGTACTTCAAGTAGCGTAATAGTGCCAGAATCGCTTTTTGTGCCAGTGACGGATGTAGCAACGGTGCGAGTATCTTTGACTCAGAACGGTCTCGAGTCCAGTCGGTTTAAAGTTGTCTTGAGAGAGAGAGGCAATGCGCGTCGTAGCGAGGACAGGTACACAATAGGTGCTCGATGGTTTCCTCGCACCTACAGAAGTCGCACATCGCTTCTAGGTCATTCCCATACGATAGGAGTAAGCGTTCGTGAACGCAACTCCCAGCCACAAGAGGAACGGGCAAGGTTGTTTCGCCGCGGGAAAGTCTAGGTGGCAGTTGTAGCCGTAGCAAGGGGCCCAGCTCATGCAACTGGCAATTGAAGGCACTTGCACTGCAGAAAGCTTGTGACTTTTTCAGTGCGCTTAGACGAATTTGCCTGGCAATGTCCGTCCTCGCCAAACGTATGGACTTTGCACAAGATTGCAGGAGCTTCGGCACGAAAGGCGTTGGGGCTACTTGGAGGTAGGCAAGGGCTGTCGCACTAAAGGAGGATGAATCACTGTAGCTGCCTGGCTATTGCGTCGCTGTGTCTAGAAAAAAAAATTATTTCAAAGAAAGACGATACTAACACTTTGAGTCACAATGACGGCACAATTCCGCCAGAACGTTATGTTGCCGGATTGTGACTGTAAATAGAGTCAAAGGTTACATGAAAGTACTTGCCAAGTGGCTTATATAACCCTTCTGTCTTGAGCAAATATGTCCACTTTTGTTTTGCTTAACAAAAAAATAACTTCCTACAAAAAACGTACGAATAATGTCGGCTCACTGGCATCTCTTAAAAAGCACCGATCTGTTATTGGAATGGTGATTTATTTTTAACGAATTCTTTGGCCTATATTGTTTTCCTTGATTAAGCCACTCAGTATGTGGTTAGATGTATACCGGTCCTCGGCCAACCCACAGGAATGGGCATGTCCCATTACGACTCCTGCGTGAAATTCGTAAAATGAAACCGAACCAGATATTGTATAGCATCAAACAGGCATTGCCAATCAGCAAAGCTTCGCTTCACATTCATTCCAACATGTGCGTTGAATCTGTACAATTTTTCGTTTGTGTGTTTCATATTCATTTATAGCGTTCAGAAAGCAAGCTGTAAGTTGGAATCAGAGGTGGCATAAGGCTACTCATTGCCACATAAAAGATATGCGTTGGCTTATTTGTTTCTGAGAAGCTCAGTTATAAGAAATGAGAAAAATTCTCGAAATCAAATGGACAATGTTTTCACAAATCCATATATAAATTGCTATTGCCAAGCTTGTGAAAAGCAGCGCACACACAAAAAGTGGATTTCTGTGGTGGTGGTTGTGGCGATGATGTTGCTAGGCAGATATAACCTGGCAGACCTGGCCGCCACTTGACCACCTGAGGGTCTCTTTCGGCGCCAAATATGTCACCATGTGCCAATCAGTATTCGTGTCTCGCAGAAGTGCGAAAGGAATGCGCGGCCCTTCCTTGCGCGCTTTCCGCGATCCTTCCGGGAAGACTATCTGTTCTACACGTTGGTGAGGAAACACTCTTCTTCCCATGCTGTCCAGAAGCGTCCTCCTTTCAGGACAGAAGCGCTCGTAAGATCGGATGAAATTTATTTTTTGTTCTCCTTTCTTCATTTCACTCACTGCAGGATGGAGAAGCAGCACCACGCTGGGGCCGTATTCTGAAACGTTCGCCTAGGCGAAATTTCTTTTTTCGCTTTCAGGTGTGCGCTGATTGGCCTGTTTTAGCAAAATTGGATGAGCTGATTGGGTGGTTGAGCCCGACGTCATTCAATTTTGCTTAGCCAGCCAATCAGCGCGCACGCTTGAAAGCGAAAAAAGAAATTTCGCCTAGGCGAACGTTTCAGAATACGGCCCCTGGCTTTGAACCTCTGCGCAGGAGTGTACGCCGATCCCACATAGGAGGGTGCCCTCGGCAGCCCCGTAGCCAGGATTTTTTTTTTTTTTTTTTTTTTTTTGGGGGGGGGGGGCACTTGCTGAAGGCCTTGACTACTTGAGGAAAGCACCTGTTTTTCAGTAATTATTTTCAGTACAGCACGGAAAGATTAAAATTACGGATGGGGGGGGGGGGGGGGGGGGAGGACCCGACGCTGATTTTAATAAATAGAAGCCTAATTCAAACCCCCCCCCCCCCCTTTGTTTTTTTAGGTTTTCATGAGTGTATTTCAGGGGATGTTTCGCGTCTCGTAGAAGCACCGGGTACTCCTCTGCTCCGATGTACGCTAAAAAGAGACACTCCCTGAAATGTAGAAAGCCATCACGATTAAAAAAAAAAAAAAAAACACTCAACAACCAGTTCCCGTGAGCACTTCCGAAGTCGTGATATATAAACCTTAAGTTGACAATTAAAGTTCACAAGCTTGAACACTATCCCATTGCAGTCCGTGTTAAAAAAATAAAAATACAAAGAAGGCATATGAAGAAGACAAACATAGACCACCGCATTATCACATGCACCATAATATCAAGATATACAATGAACATACAAAAACACGTCTCTTGGATCATGGGCTATATATTTTGTCACAAGTGTCGCACGCGTCGATATAGATGTCTGAGTAAGTGTAAGTAAGAGTAATAAAAAGTCCAACATGTTCTAAAATATTTAAAAACTCAAATAATTTTGCATGTTTTTCGTATGCTTAAGCAAGTCTACAAATGGGCGCACTGTCCGTATGTGTGATGTTCTTGTTGTCCACGAACCTAACACTTTCTCCAACGACAGCGGTCTTCTATCAAGAATCTGGGGCCGAATTCATAAAGATTTGTTTGTTTGTAAGTTATCTTTGTCATTGCCTGGCTGGCCGCCTTCGATAAGTAATGTCCTGTTTCATGATTGGCACAAATTTTCTTTTATGAACAATTTTAATGTACGTAAGAGCGTCTTGTGAATATGGGCCGTGCAGTTTTCTCGCCAGATTTTGTCTCGAAGACTGTTCCTACGGCCAGAAAAGCTAGCGAGTTTTCTCGCTAGATTTTGGTGAATACGGATCCAGATGCTGCGCTGCCTAAGTATGCTGCGTGGTCACGTGACGTTCTTCGCGAGGAGTGCCGTAATTAGTTTTCTTTATTTGCACACAGTGCTCCAGAAACAAGACAAATTTCTTTACAAACGCGATCATTCAACTTCCACTTTTTCTTCTTTTTTTCTACCCTAAAATGTACTATTTTACGGGCTCGTAGCGCAAGCTCAGTCAAGATGAGCAAGACCGGAAACTGCCGTGTGTACCACCTGGAGGCCTCTTACTTTTCAGTGTAATATCTAGCTTCCGCGCCCGAGGACGTAGAAGCAAAACGAAGAAATTCGCCGTGATAGAGAGCCGGCGTATATAACTGTCGCATAATGCGCACTACATCGCAGCAAAGCACCCGATCCGAGTCATTAGCGAAATTACGCCATCTCAAATCTCTGACCTCCTCGGAGTAGCGGCGGTGTGTTCCCGGCCATTAGACTGAGCGAGCCATGTATAAGCGGTTATACCTCGAGTCACCGTGGAAATACCCTCGAGTGCGCATATTTGTTCGGGGGAATATGAAAGCGCCGTTAGCGATGTTCCAACCCGAGTTTCCTCTTCGAGTTTCCGATGTTCTTGAAGTGCGCGCCAAAGTAATCCCGACCGCTCAGGCCGTCGCTGCGCGCGCATGCATTGCCCGCGAAATGCATGAGTGCATGGATTTTCCGCGGCAGTTTCTTTCCTATATATAGCTTTCCTTTCCCGAGTATATTAGGCTCTCCAAACTCCCGCGCTTTCTTCAATAATTCAGCTCCGTAAATGTGTACGACCGTGGATTACGCTCCCGGCGACTTTCTAAAGAGGGATGCAAATTTTAATGGAAAGTGACGCTTAATACGTTATCGTTAGCAGCCTGTTTGACAGTGGAAGCTGTCAGGTATGCTCGCAAAGAACCCGGATTTCTGTACGGCCTTTCTATGGGATGGTGCAAGGGGCCGCCTAAATTAGGCTTAATTCTATTGCCGCCGCACCTCTGTTATTACTATCTGTCTTTTGTGGCTTCGCCGTACGGCGGTAAATCACGCCTGATGAGGCTTTGTACTAAGTGTTCATTCGGACTGGAATCACTGCCTTAGCCGCGGCCGTTAATAAATTTGTCAGACTACGGTACTCTCGTCTCTGATTTGTTCTTTTTAAGTCGTGCTCTCCTAAGCTGTTGGACAGCAATTATTTTTTTTCCCGCTCGGTCGCCAAATGAAATGCTTTCACGTAAAGTTTTATCGGAAGGCTATGATATCAGATATATATTGCGATGACTTGCTCTAGTGAAATAAGCTAGACTTAGCTGTCAAATTTTAAAGGTGAAATATTTGTCTGCTTGGAAGTTGACAGGCGATTCGAGGAACCTTCTAACAAAGATAATTAGCGATTAACTTCGCTCTTTGTATAGGAAATGGACTTTTCTGCCGATTAACGCTGATAAATTCCCGGCGTACTTACACAATATGAACAACCATGGAAGCTTCTGCGAATGCTTGATACGTTCGGTCTACGAGCAACCTTAACGTAAAAGACAACATAATTTGTGCGTGCGATAGGCTGTTCGGCTAGACTATATATATATTACTTTTTTTCATGTGATAGTAGCCTGTATTTTGAGTTGCTTTGTTGAATCTTGTTAACTGAGATTGCGTATGCGATCTCATACAATGTCCCAATTACTGCCACAGCCTACAGAAAGGTTACAGCAGTATCCTTAAGTCAATAAATAAATTAATAAATAACTTGGTAAATAATAAAATAAATAAATTAAGAAACAAGTAAATGACAACCGCTATCAAGTATTACAGGCATAATGAAATTTGTAAGCATCGATCCTCACGAGGCAGGGGTGTTGAGCAGAAAAGCTTACCCTAAGCTGGGGAAGGGGAACGGGAGGATGAGATAAATAACAAGGGCACGATACGGATAAAGCTCTCGACGTAAACACCTCCGGGAAAGCGGCGATAAGCCCCATCGCGCGGAAATGCTTCCAGCTTCGTTGCCCTCGTTTGATTACCGCAAAGGCATCGCACGCTCAACGACGCGCGCTTCACCGTGTAGAACAGCTAGGGGATGCGTCCAGGCACCGCCATTCCAAACGCTAGCATACTTGGCGGCGCAAGAGGGGTAAGCCGAGGCGCGCGTCGGGAATGCCAATGGGCGTAGATACGAACCGCGCACGCACGAGCCACGTCGGTTCGTTTGTGTTTGCGTTCCGTTTCGTATGCATAATGGCATTGCCCCCTTGGCGCCGTGTCGTTCCTGGTGGCGTCGACCGGCGGCTAGCTTTTTTTGTTTTTTCTTACCACCGCTTTCCCAGCCACAACTTGAGCGCAGGAAGAAGGCCGAGAAAACAGCGAAGCTCGAGACCGGTGGGATGAGGCTGAAGTTCTAGCGCCAAACTGCGAGCAAAAGGGGTGGTGGGGTGCCACCGTGTCTTCTTCTTCTCGTCCCTTCCTTCTCTATAGCACGGCAAAAGGGAGGGGGGGGGGTACTCTCTCTCTCTTTCCTAGGTTGACGTCGATCTTGACGGCAGGCGTATATACATGGCCGAGACGCTAGCTGCACCACCCTCGAAACGAGCATATTGCCGTTGCCCGAAGCGCTCTACGAAGCCACGGCTCCCGGCGTCGCCCTGCCGGCCCGCCGAGGTAAGAGGGCCATTCATGCATACATGCAAATGTATTCCCGACTTTATCGAGACCGTTCCACGCGAGCCGTAACCGTAATGTATAGCCGGCGACGCGGGGAATGAATGTGAAAAGAGGCAAGCGAAGGGGAGGGGGACGATGGAGGGGGAAGAGAAGGCAGGAGCGAGGAAGGAGGGGGCGTGGGTCGAGCCTGAATTGCTCAACGACGACACGAGCTTCACGCGCTCTTTTCGGTCTTGCACGAGCACGAGCGTGCTCATCGCGCCCTCTCGACCCGGCACCGAGGCTTCCCGGGCTGGTACGATCGCCTTGAGACGCGGCGGCGGCGCTCGCCGACGCGTCTATGTGGACGATGCGCATCCGCGGCGGTCCAACGTGGCCGCGGAAGAAAATACATAAATAAAAATAATGATAATAAAGGAAAAAAAGACCCCCCCGTCGGAAGTGCGGTCGGAACGTGCCGAGATGTATGTGCGCGCGTGTATGCATCAATGGCAGAGAGAAGCGCAACGCTTCTCGCCTTGCCGGCAGTTTTTCGTATAGGCTTGTCGTTCATTTTCTCTTCCCCGATCTTTCTTTTCTTTCTCTCTTTTTCTTTCTTCCAGAATCGGAGCTCTTCTGCGCATTCATATAAGTATATATTTTATGCTCGCCTGCAGGATCGGCCTGGGATTAAAATTCAAATTACGAGTTCGACGACCTCCATTCATGATTTTATTTCCGCCGTATAACACACCTTCTAGAAAGCGAAACTATCATTTCTTTTCTTTCTTATTTCTTTATCTAAAGCGGTACCGTAGCCGCGCCTTATCGCAAGCGCGATGTCCGAAAATTTTTACAACCGATACGAAATAAAAACGTACGTTAAAAGGGAGGAGAGAAAGAGTGAGCTAGTACTTTGGTGCGCGACACAGAATAACACTGATCGCCGCCAAACGCAGTATAACCCGTCCTTACACCCTCATTTGCATTTACGAGCTGGCTAGGTTTGTCTGTTTGCTCACGTGGACAACAACGACCTCATAAACAGAAGGACTAATGTCTTCCTTGCAAATATGCTACTACATTCTAGCATTGCGCTTAGCACTTAGTATAAATGCTATGAGAAATTCTGGAAAATTTATGAAAAGAGCAGGTTTCCTTAAAGCTGCATATGTTCTTTTTCTTTTGCAATTCTTTCTTTAAAAAAAAGTGTGTCAGGAATTCCTGTCAGGAATGTCAGGAAAGTGTGAAAAGAAAATTTGGTACATTTCGGTCTGGGTGGGAACCGACCCCGGACCTCTGGGGTGCCAGACGAGCATGCTCCCCCGACACCATTTATTACTTTTTTTTATTTATTCACGTTGCCTCACACGATCCAGCATGGGAGCATGGCGGCTCCGCGGTTATGGCTGACTAAAGGTGTTCCTAAGTGCGTGCGTGATTGCACAACGCGCGTCGCAGCCATGTTGCTCACTAAAGGTGTGACCTAGTTCGCGCGTCATTGGACACGTGACGGCGCAGGCAATGGCGAAGAGGTGGCGCCACGTCATCAGGGTATAAAATGAGCGCGTTCATGAGTGCAGATTTTCTTCTTGTAGCACAAAAAAAAAAGAAAACACACGGACGTAGAAGCAGGAGTTGGAATTCCTGAGCGTGCGTTAAACATAATAGTTTTCTCTGCCTCGCCTGCAAGTGTCTTTATATAATTTTACCACGTGCTTTGTTGTCTTGCCTTAGTCTGCAAGTATATTAGAAAATATGACTATCATGTACAGTGTCAGAAGACACGTGCTTGTGAAGCGAGTGAAAAAAAGTGAGGGTATAAAAGTGGCGTCCGTCCCGGAAATAAATCGTTGTTGGAAGTTAGCGCCTGTGTGTGTCTCCGTTCTTCTTCTACGTCTGTGTGTTTGTTTTGTTTGCGCTACTAGCAGAAAATCTGCAAACATGTTACACCAACAAGCCCAACCGTCTACACTGATGGCGTTCATGACGTTCCGAGGTTACAAACGGTATAATGCTTCTCCTTTCCCACACGTAAGCAGTCTCAAGTGTCTGTGCGGAAATTTTTGTGCATACGGGCCTTGAAGTATTCGCAGATACTGGCCAGATATTGAGCTGACGCGGGTACTACACACATCTTTTTTTTTTCTTTGCGATGCCTTAGAGCACAACTTGTACACAAATGATGTAGTACACATGAATCATTCATTAACCTTTTGTTTTGACTTTAATGGCTAGAAAAGGTGTGTATTGCGTAGCACCATCTGCTGAATTCACTCAGAGTATTGCTAACCTTCGATGAAACACCTTTTATTATTCAAATATGATTGCAACGTTTGACGCAATGTATGGAATTTCTTTACTAATAAAGAAGCTTAACAGAAGCTGTTACATATACGAGGTGATCAATTGAACTTGTACGAAATTTTTTAGATCGCCTGTGGCAGATAGCGTAATAATTGTCCTTGAGTTGTATTACTAGAAGAGGCGGGTATTACTAGCACAAGAAATCGAAACAGATATTCAAATAATTAAAAAATTACTAATTAACTTCCTAATTAATAATTTTATGGCACATATTGCAATTTACGAATAGTAGCTTGTGAGCTTGCAAGACGCATACACTTACATTGAATTTCCAGGATTATACCAGTTTCGAAATATTATTTCCCAAAGTGTGGGCCGAAATACATAGGCGTTCCAGTTACTTTAGTGTTTCAATGCATAAAAAACCGTTTTGTTAATAAAGTAAGGAAAACAACAGCGCATTTGTACGTTGATTTTAATGACGCATACCTCTAAACTGGTGTCATTTAAAAAATTTATTCCAAGTGAATTCGCCTTGCATATTCACCAGCTACAATTCGTAAATTACCTCGTATGCCGTAAAGTGAATAATTAAGCAGTTTATTAATGAATCTCTCTTAATTAGTTAAATATGTGTTTAAATTTTTCGTGCAAGTAATGCGCGTCTCTTTCAATAATCCAGCTCAAGGACTAGAACTATGTTATCCGCAAAAGGCGATTTTTTAAAATTCCGTAGAACTTATAAATGATCACCCCGTACACATTTCTCTTACTCTAACGCTGCATAAATGTATTTTCATTTGAACTGATATAAATTAGGCCTTCTTAATAAGCAAGCAAATTTATAACGAATTGTCTTCTGTGCCTGCTTTTGTTATTGTTTTCATTATCATTCAAGTAGCTGAGAAGCCATATTAATTGTTATGGCAGGGACATCATATTTTCTGTCTCTAGAGAAAAGCTAAAAAAATTTTTTACACGGAAGACTGCTCTCCGACACATTAGTTAGAGAAGTATAAAACATGAGCACGTCTTCTGGGGTTCACTTAATTCTATTTACTCATATAGAGAGGCTTGGAAGAGTTCAGAATATACGTAGTGATATGGCAACATTTCCCCTCAACTATTAGGCATATTGATTTATCTGGACGCATGCGAACGCATTTTTTACAATGGAACTAATTAAAAAGCTCGGCTTAAAAATCGTTCATGGCCTCGTTTAGCCGTCAGTCAGTACGTGAAGAAACAGGTATACACGACAACCATCATATGTTTTATTCATTAGCCTATCTAGATGATAAATGAACATTACCTTAAAAGTGTTCTCGATCAAAACTAGTCACAATGTATGTGTCGTGCAACAAGTTGCAAATTAGAATACAATGTCTTTGTGTAGGGTGACATGTTTTAAGATATAATGCTACGCGTATCTATGTCCCCTGTGCATGTATCGCGTATCGATCTCTCAACGATGTGCGTATATTGCATGTAGTTTTTTTTCTCGCTGTCCATCTTGGTACCACTTAGGTAATACGTCAGTATTTAAGAAATATAATTGAAAGACTAGTTAGAGGTCATTTGCCTTTCGCACACGTTGCAGTTCAACAGTGAATCATGCTTCTAATGTTTTTTTTTTTTTTTTTTTTTGAACGAAGCTTTATATGTCTCACTGATTCGTCCGTGAGCGCCGAAAACGCACTGCAGAAAAGCCAACTTAGACAATTGAACTATCTGCGCATATGCGCACATAATCGTATAACACTACAGTTTACGTTCGCAGTTGTACCGATAAGAACAATAGGAAATGCAACGCCACGCTACCCAGACGAACTTTATATATCTGCATTGCATTACGCGCGTCACGGAATGCATTGCCCGGCCGTCGCCATGGGTAGGCCACGGGTGCAGTGCACGGCAGAAGAAGAGGCTGCCGTACGCGAACGTAAGCGCTAGCGCGATCCTGCGCGTAAGGCCGATCCCGTGTATCGGCAACGGCATACAGTCCGTGAAAGTGTGAGTGTGTGCGTGTAATCAACGGCTACATGATCTAAATAAAGGCTTTGCAAATGTGTCTTCATTCAACTTCAACGTTAAAAAAATACAATCCTAAACAAGCAATCAAATCGCACATGCATTGCTTCGGGTCGCTCAGCATTTCTTGGGTACGTTGCGTGATCGTTGGCTTTGGACTTAGATTCAGTTTGCATGGGCGAAAGCTTCGCGTTCAACCATCTTTCTTTAAGAAAGAGGGTTTGATTTTTTTTTGTAAGTTTGCTATTTTGCTGTGTTATCCATTTGCTCTTTGCAGTTCGTGTTGCGTGCCCTCGGTTCACCATTCGTCACTTTAAAAACATATATTTATTTAATTATATTTATGAATTACTTAATGTCCCCTTATACTCCCTGTTATGAACACTGCAACGGAAAGAGACATTCGCGAAAACGCACCATAATCTTAGGCACTGACGGAGAGGAAAATATGCAACTCGCGTTCTCGAACTGAGTGCGTAATCTAAGGAATGCAAACGAAAGCAGCTAAACCAAAGCGCGCTACGTAAGCACATAACAGTATTCAGAAACGTACGCACGGAAATAGATGGCGACAGTCGATGGCGAGTGCGCGCAAGGTCTTGCTCACAGACAGACTGCCTAATGCCATTAGTTTCGCCTCGCATTTAAAACCACGATACTGTTTCTAAAAGCGCCGCTTTTCTGAACCGCTCAATCCCACTTTTCTGTATAGACAATTTCCTTGATTGCCACTCGGCAGGAGCTACCTTTTCCCATACGTCCTACAATGACACGGGGTTCTTATTCTTCGTATTTTTTTGTTACTTTGTCACGCGCACCTCGCTTAGTTATTAACTGTTTTTTTAGCGCAACTTTCCGAACAGAAAGCGAGGCGCGCGAAAGAACCACGCGTGCGATTCGAGTCGATTTGTGCGTGCTCCCCCACCTCGCCGCTGTCACTTACACGCTCGGGGAAGCGTGTAACGGATGCGCAATGCTTCGCTGAGCAGTAGCCGCCTCGCCACACTCTCCTCCTCTCCCATCCTGCACCTCTTTTTCTGCACAATCTCTCTCTCTCTCGCACAGTGAGAAAGCAGTGGAGCTGTGGCAATTCGGCTAAGACTAAACGGCAAACCCGGTGAAGCGTGCGTGCGACCGCCAGTCACGCGTTGGGAAGGAGAAGCTCGAGTCGTTCTTTATTTCACTGGGACTTTTTTGCCTGAGGTACAGCTGGTTTTGTTGCTGCTCGAGGCTCCATATATGGCCGAGGCCTGGTTCACGCGTTCACCTACGTATACTGCTTGCTTCGCCCCTTCTCCCAACCTCCTCTCAATTCCCTTTCCCTCCATCCTCCCATTTCATTTAGAAGCCGGGAGGGGGGTGTTGGGGAAAGTACGTGGATATCGATGCGCTTCAACTCGATTACATTTCTCTGCGGACTCGTCTGGATGGGAAAAAAAAACGAAAAAAAAAAACGAGTTGTTCCGGCTTGAAGCACTGAGCAGAGCTCTGGATGGAAATTAAACAGTCCTTATCGTGAACTACGTTGAGGCAAGCGAGCGTTTCAAAGTGTAGCAGCGTCGCTGTACTGTGGGTTCTAGTTTTGCGTACGCGTTTAATCCGCGATGTTTGTATGCTTAGATCGCCAGTAAAATAGAAAAAAAAAACAGTCATAAATTGCTTGGAGGCAACGTTGGGTTCAACGGACAGACAGAGATAAATGTCTATTTCATGCACGAAGACGTTGGCTGTCCGCCACGGAGAGGGTGCAATGAAGAAGCCACAGTAAATTCGTCTTTCGGTCTTTCGAAAGGGTCATTAAAGAGAACACACTCGTTTGAGATGCGTATAGCAAATTACCCCTTCCATGATACCGAAGAACACGCTCCTATCGAGAGAAGTGGCTTAATAAGCCAGGAAAGGCACTAAAGGTATGGATGGGTGAACGACACCGCCTTGAAGGTACTGCACCACCTCGCAGTGACGTCATAAATTTCGACGTGGTCTGCCCGCGCCAATGTTTCTTTTTTTTTTATCGGTAAACATGGGCTACACTGTATTAAAAACGGACCAAAGGCTCAACTTGGCAAGTTTCAAGCATTATTGACTCAGCACCCCAGGATGGCCGAAATACTAAATAGCACTTTGAACTCAGTGACGCCAACTAAGGTCACTTGGGTTTCGGCGCGCAAATAAAAAGAAAAATGGAGCTACTAACTTCATTTTAGTTTAGACTATTCTTCGTCTCATTGCGAAATTAACGAAAATATAGTTTTTTTTAAGATGCTTATCAATATAAAATCCTTGGGTACTTCCCTTTATTGCCCATTTAAAGTGAAACTGCATATATTAAAAAAAAGGAAAAGAAGCCGTTTCTTAATATGACATCGGCGAAATATTTCTTTTTCAATGCTACCAGTTGTATTTATACTGTAACGAATTAACTGTATTCGTTGTTGCCTGGCTACCCTCATGCTTTTTTCACACCGGAGATCGAAGTAACCGCTTGGAAGGGTTGAGTTTTTGCCTCGCGCTGCATGGCTGTGGCAGGGAAGCATTAGCTTAAATGAAAACATTGTGACATTCGTGAATGTCGCAAAGGACGATTACATGTGCTTCTATCTCTCGCGTTTAGTGCGCCTTTGTAACTGTGTACGTTAATCACAAAATCACCCAAATGCGTACCCTGTCAAACCATTACTTTAGGACGATAGTGTTCTTGTACACTTTTGTTTTCTTTTTGTTGTTCTTTTTGCTGTCCAGACTATTGCGTTCGGCTGAACGCAGGTCTCGTTACGTTCTTGACAGGGGATCGCAATGTGCTGCAATGGCTGCAGCCGTAGCAGTCGCAATGACAATGCATAACGACGGCTATGAAAGAAATCGCAGGGCCAAACGACTGATTCCGGTAGCACATGACCACAGCGAGATGCGGGCGGCATCAGATTCAAGTGCTATAATAGTGATTTCAAGTTTATAAGTTCACTATATTATCACACAAAACTTTTTATTTGTTCCTCTTTTCTCGCAGTCATCACTCGTATTGCTTTTGGTTTCTTCTTCGTCATTGCAATATGCTTACAGATGGAGTTTGTCGTAAGTGTTCTCCAGGTAATGAACAAAGGAAAATCTAATCCCGGACAGAGAGGGAGCTGGGAAAGGGAGGGGGGGGGGGGTGGTTGAGGCGCTAGCACAAAGAGCGTAAGGTGCTGCGTATCATAAATCAAATCTTGAACCTGTGGACTTTATAGGCACAGTGGCCCGGAGACATTGACGCACAGTTACTAGGATCACGCATAATCCTCAGGATTTCAGTAGCACAGAAGTGGCGCTCTAGCATTCCGGCACGATAATGCGGCCGGATGCCGCAAGGGAGAGTCACAAGTACTTAACAGTCCTTCATACATGTATAATGAAGGGATTGCGTTCGCCCGAATGATGTAAATTTTGCTTCTACTATTCTTTGTTAGAAAGGAGTCTAATATTTGAAGCGTTTTCTCCCCAAAGAAGACAGAAAGGATTTACCTCCGTGTCAAAGAGTAAATAGCAAAAAATTCTCAAGCAATTTAAAATGAAAGATGAGAATACAGTGAAGTATAAAGAAATAGCGCAATATGAATGATACACCAAGTGTGACACATCAATAAATACTAAAGGAGTGCCGCGGTCGCTTTCTTCTTGGGGATGCAGAACCATCACATCGTACAACGTAACAAAAATTACTCTCACGTTTCTGTCACCCAGCCCAGTATCGGATTCACGTCTGAAACGAATAAAGATGTCCGGGGAACACTGACATGTGCTCCTTCAACAAGAGCAAATAAAGCACACAGAAGAAAAGTGCAAAGCTGAGGCAATCTGGATTACTCGCCCCCACCCGAGACTTCTCTCCCCGCTTACAATCAGATGTGGTCTGGTGATTCACGACGCCCTAGCAGGCAGATCGGGAGAGCAGGGTTTTAACTCCCGATATCCGCGGACCTCCCGATGCCGAGCCCATCCCCGGGGAACCCGAGTGCGGCACCCCGTGATTCCTGCTGTCTCGCAGAGAGCACAGGATCCGACGCGCTGTCCCCCTGGGCTCCTGCGGGCTGCGAAATCACATCGGCAGTGCCGTAATTTGGCCTGCGCAACATGCTTCCCTGTGCACGAGGGGAGGCTGATATTCTGAGACTGCCTGCGGGCCCCGGTCGTACGTATTTACTCTCGCAATTTTAGATATGTTTATCCCTCACGATTATTTCATCACCCAATTCTAATTTGCTAAGCCACTGCTCGGTAGTCTACCGCCAAGCTCTGGGAATGGCTGAGAGAGGGAGGGTGGGGGGAGGGGGGTCTCTTTAATAAAAAAGGAGTGTTGTGCTTGGCGGCCCGTCTCGAAATCAACTCTAGGTAAGCGCGAAATGAAAGGACACACCCAGTACGTAGGCAGGCACGTAATGGCACTCGTCTCAGCTACAGCACCCGATTTTTCGGGTTTTCTTCTGCATTCTATTATCCTCCGCCACGGAGCTCCTCGTGTGGCGATAAGTGATCGCGACCGGCAGTTCACCGCTGACGTCGTGGAAGAGTTAATGCGCCTTTGTGGAACTCAGTATCGCCGTTCCACGCCTTACCATACGCAAACCAATGGCCTAACCGAGCGCACGAGTCGTACCCTCGTCAACATGCTTTCAATGTATGTCTCAGCGGATCATAAGAACTGGGATACCGTATTACCGTTCATCACGTATGCCTTCAACACAGCCAAGCATGATGTAACAGGATACGCACCTTTCTTTCTTCTCTACGCTCGCCATCCTCCGAGTTTCCTCGACACCATACTTCTTTTTTCACCTAACGAAGATGCTTCTGTCGCGCAGATATTGTGTCGTGCCGAAGAAGCACGTCGACTCGCCCGACTCAGAACCCTATGGTCGCATGCTCATGCCAAGGCTCGCTACGACGCACAGCATTTGCCCGTCAAATTAGCCACCGGTGACTTCGTGTGGTTGTGGACACCGGTTCGGAAAAGGGGACTTTCCCAAAAGTTTCTCTCCAAGTATTCGGGCCCGTTCGTCATTCTCAAATGCTCGAGTGAAGTGACCTATATCGTCGCTAAAGTGACAGCTGATAACCGCCGTTCAGGCAAGACCCAAGCTGTACACGTTGCCCGATTGAAACCGTACCAGCAACGCGCACTCTGACTCGCTCGGTGAGCTTCGCCTGCCCCGGAGGAAATTGTAACGCCACACAGGAGGAGCGTAGAAGAGGAAGTAGAAGCGGCGCGATGTTTTTGGGCTGATCGGTTGTTTCATTGTATATAAATCACTGTATATAAATCCATTCTTCATCCGTAAACTTTATAAACATTATATGCCAACCTGACACAAGCTCCAGCAAACCGGCTTGTATGCGCACCCCATGTTGCCCTTCAACACAGGTGCCAGTTAGCGCACCTGTGTTGTGCGCAATCAAACAATAAATTGCGACATAAAAAACGTACGTACACCTTCGCCTCATAAGGATCCGTAATGCCTTAATAGAAAAGCGCTTGATATTCAACAGCTTTTTTGAAGTTTTCTATATTTGGCATAGCTCAATTTTCGGGCTACTGCTTATGTTGCCACTCCTGGCCGATCTGTTGCTGTGGTAATGTTGCTATGGCAATATTGCAGGAAGTCGTCGCGGAAACTTTCTTCTTCTTCTTTCTGAGGTTTTACGTGCCAAAACCAGTTCTGATTATGAGGCATGCCGTACTGGGGGCTCCGGATTAATTTTGACCACCTGGGGTTCTTTAACGTGCACTACAACGCAAGCACACGGGTGTTTTTGCATTTGGCCTCCATCAAATGCGGCCGCCGCGGCCTGGATTCGATCCCGCGGTCTCGTGCTCAGCAGCGCAACACTTTAGCTGACTGATCCACCGCGGCGGGTATGTCGCGAAAACCAAAACTGCTTACGTGAGTCTCTCTTTAGTTGTTAAAATATTCGGCGATACAATTTCGCTTTATTTATTTATTTATTTATTTATTTATTTATTTATTTATTTATTTGTCTGATCCGATTCAGTGACTGGACGCCGGAAGAACGCCAAAAGGACTGCCTATGTAAAACTTCCCACCTCGTTTAATTGCTTTAACGTCAACGGGTTCATCGCCTGTGCGCACTTCTCAATCCGCGAAACTCATCTGTCGGCGATCTACTGTCGTTGGCGGTACTAGTGCGTGACGACGGATTGGATGCCTCAGCAGATCACCGCAGTCAGCTGCATTGCGTCACGATAGCGTATAGATAATAAAGTGGGTGGCGCTGCTGGCCCTCTTCGCGCTCCCTGTTTCGAAATAGTTGCGAAAAAAGGCGAATTTGCGTCGACGAATATCTCAGCAATTGAGTGATATCTTAGAAATGGCATAAGCTACCCTAACCCCCAGCGTAGCCCCACTGCAATACTTATTTTGCAACATCGGTCTTAAAACAAGTAATCGAAAATTTCAGTTAACCAAGTTTAATTAATGAACGAATTTACTGGACCGGTAACTCAACCGCTTGAAGCCACGCTGAAAGAATGAATAGTGAAGAAAGCATCCTGGCATAGATGAACTTCTACGTATAATAAAAAAAATCGGTTTGCAATTTCTGTTGTAATAGATCACTCGGTGTAGAGGAACTTCTCCACACGTTTGAACTGCCACTAACTTGCTTGGCTCTTCAGCACTAGGGCGTGGTTTCGGATTTGAAGTCATTCGTGTATGAAAACGAGACAAGCATGCACGAGCAATATTCCGTATGTATTCAGTGACCTCAGTGCATCGAAATGAAAATGTTTGCTTTGACATACTTTTCTGGCAACAACTACTACTTTTTCCAGAATGACCAAGACGTACAAACGTGCAATGTACTTTATTTTTTTAGCTTGGGTGGAGAGGAGGGGTGAGGAGGAGCATAGCAGGTGGTGAACCCCAGAGAATCTGTCAGTGACACGGGGGAATATAAGGACGAACTCATTGTGGTAGAGTTGTTGATGATAATGTGGATGACATTAAAGTCATTGGCACATACCCACTCAGGGGGATTTGCCAATAGTCGGGCTGATTTTAGATGTTTGTTAAGGAAATAAACTTAGAAATCAATAATTTTGACCAATTAATTAAAGCGAGTGAAATGCAAGACGATTCAGTAAACAGTCATTCTAATACAACACAGAAAAAGAAAGAAAATATGCAGATATATTTGATGCGCTTCATCACTGTACTTCTCTCTTCCTTTCCTACTGACAGAAATCTGATTTTATGTCTTCAAGTTCTCAGCAAATATATAGAGTAGCGGCAACAAATTTCAATTAACGGCCAATGATCTCTCCTAGAGAACGTGTGGAGCGTCGCAACCTGTCGTATTTCAAAATTTAGAGAGGCTGTCTGCGATTGCAAGACAGGTTAACGACATCCTTTATTCGCGCCCGCGGTACAGCGTGATGCCGCTGGATCCCCAGGCGCCTGTAATCGTACCCGTGCCCCACAAACGCGCCTGCGTTTAAGCTCAAAACAAAGCTCTCGATCAACTGATATGAGTAGTGTCAGTGACCATTGCAGCGCACAAGACAACCATCAAATATAAAGACCGCACTCGCGTTCACATTACCCACCCAAATACTGTTACAACTATTACTTCTACGATTGTCTCTGCTTTCCGAAAACTAACCTGCAATGTCTTCAATACCGGCATTGACTTATTATCCTCTTGGTCTTCTGCCTTATAATTATTTACGGGTTGGCTGTCGGTGCTTGGAAGAGACAAAGTTTAATTGTGTGCCTTTATCTTAATTACTGTCTTAAGTTTTCTCTTGGACGATAAATTCTGTATTTCATGTGTTTTCAAAACAGATCTCATAACACTCCGCACTCCGCGAACAATTTTGTGTCAATAACTCCTTACAAAAGAGAGAGAGAGAGAGAAACACGAAAGAAGGAAGGAGGAATTTTCATTGGGACAATTGGGCTGACTCCGCAACAAAGAGCTCATGAGCCACTTTATATATATATATATATATATATATATATATATATATATATATATATAGAGAGAGAGAGAGAGAGAGAGAGAGAGAGAGACTGGGGTATTTAATGGACCAAGCGTACTTAGCAAGATGAGAAGCACAACTTCGCGTCTATCTTGGTTTATTTGCCCAACAGGTGGACCAACCTTTTTCGCGTGACGTGTTGTTGGGCTAACTAAGCGAAGATAATCGTGAAGTGCTTCTCATCTTTATATATGTACCAATTTAGCTTATATGCTGGAATCTACATATTAAAAAAGCGTTCGTTGAATGGGAAGCGATAAATGTGTGTTTGCTATGATTGTCGTTCTCAATATTTTTGTAGTGCCTTATGGCTGTTGTTGACTTTTTTTTTACTTTAGTTTGATTGTCTCTGTTACCATGTCTCGAGTGTGTTATAAATGTCGTTAGATTGTGTTATGGTTGTTGGCTTTATTGTACTTTGGAATTTCTTATGATTGTCGCTGATTATTTTATCGAGTGCCGCACAGTTTTCGCTATAATTGGCTCTTTCTAGTGTTTCGTTGAGGTCAAAGCAGTTTCGGTCAGAAGTTTAAATAAGATGGCCTTGAAGGTCAAATGCCGTAGGTGATAGTTTGTCTCCCCTTATCAAGAACGACACAAACATGCTTACTACTTTCAAACGGCGACTCCCAGCACGAGCGTCGTCCGGCCGTACTTAGCGAAAGCCTGTAATTGGCTGAATTCAGTATGCGAAACGTGGGCACCTTGCTACGCTCACTTCGTGCCATTCTCGAGGTCATTCCGCGGTTCTGCATTTCGCCCCTTAGTCGAGTTTGTATCCTACTTGTTACTGAGCAGCCCTGAAACATTTTAACAGAAAATTATGCCAGAATGTACGAATTAAAAAAAAAGCGTTTGTTAAATGGCAAGCGATAAATCTGTGGTTGGTTGGATGTGAGGTTAACAAGCGTGCTCCAACTCGTTCTATTGCCACCTTCCCGCTCACAAGAAATTTCATTGCCTCAGCTCAGCGTGCCCTGCAAGAGATCAACTAATATTTGTTGGCGTCTCTTCTGACTGTCGATTTCAACCTTTTCCATCAGTGATATTTTGCGAGTTTCTCATCAGGCTCGTTATTAAGGTGTCAATACAGTGAAAAGTCGGAGTCATGAGGGAGGTGGTGGCCGAATACTGCACCAGGGAGGCCAATTCCTGTTCTGGTGAGGGAGTGACTTTGATGAAGCTTAGTGGGCCTGCCTAGTTTGGTTGCACCTTGAACTAGTATAGCCCCACTAGCTCTCGGCAATATGTACTTTTTTTTTCTTTGCCGGTGTCAGGCACCACTCCATGCCTGAAAATGTAGTGGAATGGAGCAGGATTCGAACTTACGACCTTCAGATTTGAAGTCGGGTGTTCTACCTCTACTCCACGCCACCACAAGATAAAGATAAAGATAAGAGAAGACAAAGATAATGTTCAATAGCCTGGCAAGGGAAGAAGAATTCAGGATCGCCCGTCAGCCTCTAGAATCTGTAAAGGAATATGTTTATCTAGGTCAATTACTCACAGGGGACCCTGATCATGAGAAAGAAATTTACAGAAGAATAAAATTGGGTTGGAGTGCATACGGCAGGCATTGCCAAATCCTGACTGGGAGCTTACCACTGTCGTTGAAAAGAAAAGTGTACAATCATTGCATTCTACCGGTGCTAACATACGGGGCAGAAACTTGGAGGTTAACAAAGAAGCTCGAGAACAAGTTAAGGACCGCACAAAGAGCAATGGAACGAAAAATCTTAGGAGTAACGTTAAGAGACAGGAAGAGAGCGGTGTGGATCAGAGAACAAACGGGGGTAGACGATATTCTAGTTGACATTAAGCGGAAGAAATGGAGCTGGGCAGGCCATGTAATACGTAGGATGGATAACCGGTGGACCATTAGGGTTACAGAATGGATACCAAGAGAAGGAAAGCGCAGTCGAGGACGGCAGAAAGTCAGGTGGGATGATGAG
Organism: Dermacentor silvarum; assembly: GCF_013339745.2. Taxonomy (NCBI): domain Eukaryota; kingdom Metazoa; phylum Arthropoda; class Arachnida; order Ixodida; family Ixodidae; genus Dermacentor; species Dermacentor silvarum. Next base: position 36,107,942 of record NC_051159.1, on the reverse strand, counting down.
GTTAGGAAATTCGCAGGCGCAAGTTGGAATACGCTAGCGCAAGACAGGGGTAATTGGAGATCGCAGGGAGAGGCCTTCGTCCTGCAGTGGACATAAATATAGGCTGATGATGATGATGACAGTGAAAAGTGGAGCACAGGAGGGAGATAAGGAAGCCAGGCAGACGCGAGACAGATTTAAACAAGCATATTGGAGTCATAGAAATAGACACAAATAAAAAGGCAAAAAGAACAGGCTTCCGGTGGCGTTCTATCACCGGAAGGGGCACTGCGCCCTTCTGATCTTCAGGAAGGCGAGTATAACTTGAGGGAAGAGAGGAAGAACGGAAGGAAGGAAGAAGCAGGAGACGAAGGAGAATTTGACATTCCATGAAATAAAAAAAAAAACAGTACAGCTAGGCAAAAACGGGAAAAGAGGAACGAAGAGGGTCACTGCGGGTCACACAAGTGGTAGAAAAAAGGAACACTCCTCGGCTGAGTTCGGAGGTCTCGTCACTCACTGTACAGGCAGATGATACAAAAAAGGAAAACGATGCAGAAGCAAGCTAACAGTACGTCGCTAACTGGAAGCCAAGTGAGTTGCTTTGAGGAAGGACTGGATGACGTGATGGGCGTCGAGACCTACGACCACTAGTTTAGATGCATCTATCAAGGGTTACAAAACAGGGAACAAGGCAGACTGCATAACCTAGTTTCACCCAGCAGAGATTTACACGGTGTAATCAAATTATAGTAACCCCTGCGCTCTCATTACGTAAAACAATGCTGATTTTCCAAGTTGTGGAAGCCCTACCGCCCCGCTCCTAGCACGCAAAAGGATCCCGTTTAGAAACGCTGGTGTTTGGGAAACGCTTTATTTTAACTTCGTACTAAATTCTTCTCGCAGTGACGGACGGGTTCGGCATCGTCTTTGTCGTGACGACATCGCAGAGACCAAATATTGCTCACGCCGTGTAGCGATAAGGCCATGCCAAACAAAATGAAAGAGCGCTGCGCGCGTTTCTTCAAGCTATCCTCGCGTGTGGCTGCTACAACCATCACAGAAACGGAATGAGCCAGTGTATAGTGCAACGTCATACGCACCCACACCTGTCTGCTGAAACCGAAACTGGTTCGTAGAAACAAGCATCATAGTAAATTAGTTAGGGCACTCTGCCCTAACTCTGGCCTACAGGATAAAAGAAAATTAAAGAATAAATATAAATTGGAGGTGGGGTAAAATAGGAAACTTTCCTTAACGAATCGAATGCGAATATTGGAGGAAAACAAGTTTCCATTATCGAACTGAATACCGTATATTTTCTTATTGCTAAACAAAGTTGAATATACCCGCCACTACGGCACCCGCCATGGTGCCGGGTTAGAGGGGCATGCCCACACCACGTGGAACACATCCGAGAACGTGCACTCACAGTGCGGGCACTCCCCGGTGAAGGTCGGGTTAAAGTATTTAAGTACTGCTTGACACTGTACCGTATTAATGTAGAGCCGTAGGAGTCAGCGCTCCTCGGCTTTGGTTAGGCCTGGGGCGGGGGGAGGGAATCGGCCGTGGTTAGTTTTATAAAGTTGTGTGATTTCACGGAAGTTGATAGCCGGGTTGGGTTCTGGCTGGCGCAAGGGTTCTTTTCTGACGTTCCTTACCTCCGTATTCAGAAATGCATCTTCACTTGAAGACCACGCTTGACTTGATTTAAATGACGCCTGTCTTGAACGCACCCAAGGAAACGCAATGCGCATCTTGGGCACGCTCACGCCAGGCGTCAATTATATGAAGTCAGGCATGGGCTTCAATTTCAGATGCATTTCCGAACACGGCGGTTAGACATACTTTGTATGTTGCATGTTGTGGTGTGTTCAGTGTACGTTGTTTATCTGTGATGTGCACTGCACATATTATTTTAGTTCCCACCATTTTGGTCTGGCGTAGCATGCTAGGCATTTCAGCAGGCAAATATCTCCAGAATTTATTGAATAGTTCTCGCCTCTTCCTTAGGTCGCAGTGCAACAGGTGGTACAAAAGTCGCACAGCAAGAAGCCATGAAAGAGCACCCGCCACGACAGGGCGGTTTCTGAAGCACCGCTCGACAGGTAGATGGCGAGACGCCCGACCAGAAGACTGAAGTGTACGTAACAACCTATACTCGCGGAAAACTTTGTATGGCAATGAAGGGAAAGCTACGGGCGCGTGGAGGCTGCACATGTGTTACTGCGCCAAGTAGTCCGGCAGCGTTCGACAGTGCTTTTGATTCCTCAGAACAGACGTTTACTCGACGCAGCTTCCACGTGCGACGGTTACGTGTTTGCCTAGACGCGGAAGGGAAAAGAGGCAAAATAAGTAAACGTTTTGACTCCGAGGTAGTGTTCTGTCTTACTTAACTGTTGCTAATGAGCTGGTTGTGTTTTCTCTTCCCCAGCCTAAACCAACGTGGATTAAAACGTGGGACTCTTTTCAGAAACGCTATCACTTGTGCGCGCTTTGCCTTCGTAGCTTTCCCTTTATTCCCACAGAAAGTTGTCCGCGACTATAGAGACATGTAATACCGCCTGTGGAATATAGGATAAACTCGCCGGAAGCGGATGCAAAATAACGATTACGTTACGCACCGTAAATGTGGTTAGCAGTACGCCTGCAGCAAAAGGTTGACCCTATATTAGAGTGTACTAGATTGGGGGAGTGGGTCCAACACAGGCTCCCCGCTGAGGCTCTTTTTTATTAAAAGGTTGGTGGCGCCACCGTCGCTTTCTCCCGAATGAACGGCCCCGCGCACCTGGCGGACGCTTGTCGCGTCGGAAACCCTACCACAGATGCCTGGAGCTTTGACAGGCGGGTACTCGGCGGCGGCAACACTGATATTATTCCCCACCGATCTATTGTAAATAAAATGAAAAAAAAAAACACCGCATATCCACGAAGTGAATGATGATGAGTGGTCGAAGCACCGGGGATTTATTCGGGTAACCGTGAATCCCCCGTACATTGCCCACTCAAACATGCAAATGAGTGACAACACATGTGTACAGTATATAGAATGTTGTTTTATTGGTCGTATATGGTATTGAGGTGCGGACTTCGTTTTCCCTTCATTAAGACTGCCTTGTGATCAGTGCAGCAGCACGGTGACACCGGCAAGCGGACCCAGAGGCGGCGAGAGCGCGGGAAGCGGCGGCAAAACGCCGGAAGCGTTCTCCGGAAGATATATATATATATATATATATATATATATATATATATATATATATCATCCTGTGTGAGCGCTATTTGTGCATATCGTCGTCGTCATCTGTACATACGACTCATCATCATCTTTTGTCTCGTGCGGTGCTTCATCTCTGCCTCGGGCGACTGCTCGGAAATAAAGGCATCGCATCGGTCGACGTCTCACAAGTGGTGGAGCGTGCTTCGATTCCCACATCCTCTTACTTTCCCGGTTCCCCTGGAGCTCCGGTCCGGTCGTCGTTTGCTATCGCCTACCACGGTGATGGCAGAAACCAACCCATCCACCAGTGCGGCTACCACCTCTCCTCAGCCAGCTGGGCCTACCTGGACGGTGAACACCAAACACCGCGATCCTCCTGTCTGTGCCGGCCTCCGCGGCGACGACGTGGAAGATTAGCTCGATCACTACAACAGAGCCAGCGACGTCAACCATTCGGACGACACGCACAAATTGCGGTATGTCTCCTTTTACCTAACCAAAGTTGCGAAGACGTGGTTCTTTAACCGCGAAAGTGACTTTTCGGACTGGCCATCATTCACCCAGCAATTTCGCCAGATATTCGGCATGTCCTCTGGACGCTCCGAAGTCGCGAAACAGAAGCTGCCAACGCGCATACAAGAGCAGGACGAGTCCTATACGCCCTACATTGAGGACGTCCTCGCTCTCTGCCGCCGCGCACAGAGTGACATGGCGGAAGCTGATCGCGTTCGCCACATACTGAAGGGCATCAACCCGGTCGCCTTTAATGCTCGCGTCATGCAGAAACCAAACTGCGTTGGGGATATTATCACGGCCTGCCAGGGTCTAGACACGCTCCAGTCTATTCGCCTGCCACGCGCCTCTTGCAACCCTCGTCTCAACGGTGATGCTGAGTTGCGAGCCCTGATACGCACTCTCATCAGGGAGGAACTTCACGGACACCTTTCTGGACCTGCGCCGCTTGCGACCGTTCGCCCCGCTCCTACTGGACTGCATGACATCATCAAGGACGAACTGGCGTCGATGACAAACGCCCAAATGGAAAAGTCTACTGGACCATTTCGTCCGCCAAGTTATGCCGAAATTGCCTCCCGGCCTCCCTCGACCGTTCAGTCTCCACCTGCCGAAGCTTACCGCGACCCCCTAGCTTCGCTGGCAGCGAATATTCCTGCACAGCCGTACTACTCTCCGTGGCAGTCGTCGCGCCCTGTTTGTTTCTACTGCGGTATTCGCGGCCACATTTCTCGCTACTGCCGTCGGCATCAGCAGGATGAAAGGCGGGGCTATGCTACTTTTGAGTGAGACAGCGCACCTAGGTTTGACTCCTACTTTCCCGGGCGTCACCCAGGTGAAAGGCGAGGCTACGCCAACTTTGAGCGAAACAGGACACCAGGGTCAGATTCCTACGTTCCCGGACCGTACACAACCTCCTCTGGTCGCTCTCCTTCACCTTCCCAGGACATGGCTCGAGCATCCCGCTCGCCCCGGCGTCGCTCTCCTTCACCTTACCGCCGTTCCTCATCGCCCTTGCGCGCTGCTTCCCATGTTGTGGACACCCGTTCGGAAAACTAGAGGTTGCAGTTTTTGGAGGAGAAACTGCATCGTGTCGGACTGTCCCAATTCCTCCTGCTCGCCCCGCGAATTTGCTCTCGGTTTGTGTGGAAGGTGTTTCTGTCGACGCCCTTGTAGATACTGGAGCCGCCATTTCTGTTATACATCGTGAACTGTGGTTTCGTCTGCGAAAAGTGCAAACGCCATATGTGGGTCCGGTCCTATGTGGTGCCAATGACGTTCCCATCTTTCCTACCGGACAGTGCACAGCTCGCGTTCTGATAGACGGTATTCGTCATCATGTGCAACTTGCGGTGCTTTCGACATGCGCTCATCAGATTATATTAGGATGGGACTTCCTGTCCGCTGCTTCTGCACTAATTTCGTGCGGCTACCCAAGGATTCACATCAGCGACACCGAGACTTATCCAGTTTTCGATTCCCCGTGTCCCAACCTTATTGCAGCAGCGGATTTTCCCACCAGACGAAGAACGTATTCTTACCGTTGAGTCAACAGACATTGTCGACGGAGACGCATTGCTTGTACCTTCTCAGCATTGCATTTCTCGAGGACTCGCGATCGCTTCTTGCTTGGTCCGGTTCTCGAGTGGCTATGCCAGCCTCACAGCCTTTAATACGACTCCTGAGCCACTACTACTGCCGAAAGGGTCTACTGTCGCCAAGATCGCCGACGCTGCGCCGGTATGTGTCGTCAGTGTTTCGCCTGCCACATCTTCCGCGCATTGTACGCCCGCAGAAGGCCACACTAGTGCTATTAAGGCCACCTTGAGTGCAGATCTCAAACCGGCGCAGACGGATGCACTCCTCCCCATGTTAATGAAGCATGCAGCTTGTTTTGACGTTTCTTCGCGAGGCCTGGGTCAGACCACTGTAACTACTCATCGAATTGAAACAGACGGCTCTCGCATCATTCGCCGTCGCCCGTACCGTGTGTCACCTTCGGAGCGAAAAGTTATAGAAGAACAAGTGAACGACATGCTGCCACGCAACATTATAAGGCCTTCAGCAAGCCCTTGGTCTTCTCGTGTTGTGCTTGCTAAAAAAAATGATGGTTCTGTGCGCTTTTGCATCGATTATAGGGCGCTAAACAAAATTACCCGTAAGGATGTTTATCCAATGCCTCGTATTGACGATGCTTTGGATACCTTACAAGGTGCAGAGTATTTCTCGAGCCTCGACTTGCGCTCCGGATATTGGCAGATTCCCATGCATGAGCCAGATAAAGAAAAGACTTCGTTTGCTACACCTGATGGCCTTTTCGAATTTAACGTGATGCCTTTTGGACTGTGCAATGCACCAGCTACGTTTGAACGTATGATAGATACAGTACTCCGTGGCTTAAAATGGAAGACCTGCCTTTGTTACTTGGACGACATTGTCATCTTTTCGTCGAGTTTCTCCGCGCACCTGCAACGTCTAGACCAAGTTCTCGCGTGTCTAGCAAAGGCTGATCTCCAACTCAATACTAAAAAGTGTCGCTTTGCAAGCCGAATCAATAAAGTATTGGGCCGCGTCGTCAGTAAGCATGGCATCCAGCCTGATCCCGATAAAATCGCTGCAGTACTGCAATTTCCGCCACCAACCACACTTAAAGAACTCCGCAGCTTTCTAGGACTGGCGTCCTACTTCCGCCGCTTTGTCGTGACTTCGCCACCATCGCCGCTCCTCTACACAAACTTCTCACTTCGAGCGCGTCCTTTGTGTGGTCGGACGACTGTGAAGCCGCCTTCCAGACCCTCAAACGAGTTCTCACGTCAGGGCCCGTGCTCCGTCATTTCGATGCAACGGCCCCTACTATTCTACACACTGATACCAGTGGGCATGGAATTGGTGCTGTCCTGCTGCAGCGGTATCAGAAGTCCGAAGAGCAAGTCGTGGCTTATGCAAGTCATGCTCTTTCTCCTGCTTAGCGCAACTTCACAATTACATAACAGGAATGCCTCGCCATCGTGTGGTCAATACAAAAATTTCGACCCTATCTCTATGGCCGCCATTTCACAGTTGTGACCGACCATCATGCTCTCTGTTGGTTGTCGTCCCTGAAAAAACTTGTCTGGACGCCTCGGCCGTTGGGTACTGCGCTTACAGGAATATGACTTCACTGTCACGTATAGGTCCGGCAAACAACATCAAGATGCCGACGCTTTGTCGCGCTGGCCGCTGTCCCCAAACGCCCATGCTTCACCTTCGGTCTGCACGTCACCATCTAGCCACACGTCTCAGCACACGCCCAGTAGCCCAGGAGAGTCACTTGCCTCAGTTGACTTTCTTCCGTCTACTGACCTCGTCTCACTCCAACGTACTGACCCATACTGCCATACGCTGATCGACCGACTTACTGGCTTGGCGCGACCCCCCAATAGTCGCTTAAGACGACAACTTTCGCGTTTTAAGCTTCAAGGTGGAGCGTTATTTCGATAAATCTACCATCCTTCCGGTAACCGATGGGTACCAGTCATACCTCGCTCACTTCGACTCCAAGTATTAGAAGCATTTCACGACAAGGCGACGGCTGGCCACTTGGGCTTTCATAAGACCTACGACCGCATCAAAACGCGTTGTTTCTGGCCGGGCCTTTCCACCTTTGTCGCCAAATACGTTGGATCCTGCGCGTCATGCCAGCACAGAAAACGCTCGACATCTCTTCCAGCCGGTCCTCTGCAGCCTCTACCATGCCCGTCCACCCCTTCGAAATTGTGGGCATAGACTTGTACGGACCCCTCCCACTCACGCCCGCTGGTCACCGCTGGATCGTTACCGCAGTGGATCATCTAACGCGATACGCTGAGACAGCTGCTCTTCGCTCTGGTACTGCCTCCGAAGTCGCCGAGTTTTTCGTGCACAGTATCGTTTTGCGCCACGGCGCTCCTCGTGTCCTCCTGAGTGACCGTGGCAAGACGTTCCTATCGCATGTCCTTCGTGAAGTCCTCCAGGCCTCTGACACCACCCATAAGACCACATCATCGTACCATCCGCAAACAAATGGTCTTACAGAGCGTTTTCATCGAACTTCGTCTGACGTGATGTCAATGTATGTTCGACCAGACCACACAAACTGGAACACCATCCTAGCTTTCGTGACGTTTGCGTATAATACTGCCGTCCAACGTACAACCAATTACAGTCCCTTTTTCCTTGTGTACGGTCGTGCGCCGTCTTTCGTCTTGGACACTACGCTTCTTTCGGCACCTGCTGCTCCCTCCGCGTCTCTTCCTGAAGAATTTGCTGCTCGCATCTCCCGCTGCCGTGAAATTGCCCGCGCCAACACCGCTACCAATCTGGACAAAAGGAAAATTCGCTATGTTGCGACGCGTCGCGTTGCTTCGTTCCGCCCAGGTGACGAAGTTCTTTTGTGGACACCTGTTCGCGCACCGGGGCTCTGTGAAAAATTTCTCCACGGATATCTCGGCCCCTACACCGTTTTGCAACGAACTTCGGCCGTTAACTACCGCGTCACTCCTGTCAGCTCAGCTACTGACCGCCGCCGCCGCACTATGGAAATCGCTCACGCATCTCGCCTGAAACCCTACATGCGCCGTACTATACCATTCCTAGCTTGCGGTCTTGCTGACCGCTTTCCTGAAGGGGGGGGGGGGGGGGAGTTAGTGTGAGCGCATTTAGCGCATATCGTCGTCGTCATCTGTACAAACGGCTCATCATCTTGTGTGAGCACTATTTGTGCATATCGTCGTCGTCATCTGTACATGCGACTCATCATAATCTTTTGTCTCGTGCGGTGCTTCGTCTCTGCCTCGGGCGACTTCTCGGAAATAAAGGCATCGCATTGGTCGACGTCTCACAATATATATATATATATATATATATATATATATATATATATATATATATATATATACTGTACATGTGTACAGTATATACAGCACTTATATAGCCCTTGTGCACCGCAGCGCCCCTAGCGGTCTCCATGTAAACCAGAGCTACGGACACCGGAGGACGACGAGGGACAAGGCCCGGCTCTAAGGTGCTTCGACCCTCAAAAAGCGGCGGAAAGAATGCAAACGACGCAACAACGACGGTGCGTCGAGCAGACGACAGCTACTCAGCCCGTGAGCTCGCTTCAGCCAATGAGCGCTGCCGAAACAGCCGGAGACAACGTTTATTGGCCGGAAACTTCAGAATGAGACGATGGCAGCGCCGCCGCAATTTCAACGTTTTTTGCTTCACCCTCGGCGCTTGCCTAAGGCGTCCACTGGACCCACTCCACCATTCTAGTACACTCTACCTATATTCTCGCCCATTACTGCTTTCGGAGCCACCCCACACGGAGCTTGCTATAGGGAATCTCTCTCAGAAACACACATTTTGCTCAACCTGCATGTGCCCTTTCTGCCAAAATATTTATTCAGTAGATGCGAGCAAAAACAATTACAAGCACCAAAATAGGATTTCCTTTCTGCGGCATGCCTTTTAGTGTCGCTTCAATAAATGAATAAAATTTTAAAAAATAACCGCCCAAGCACTCCGTACAGATGGTTAACCAGCAAAGCTGAAACGTGCGGCCCTGGTATTTAACACTGGGTTAACCCCGACGGTTCATTAAGGTCTCTCTCATTTATTGGTTACGTCTATGTGTTTCTTAATGAGGTTGCACACGCATTTGACTGCGACGGAGAGAACGACGTCAGTGACGGTTTGCCCGCAGTCCGCCGTTGTCTCATTTGCCGCCTGCGATTCTTCAAAATTAAATTAATTCAAAATTAAATCTGTCGGCCACATAAGACAATGAATGGCTCATACGCCCGTAAACAATGGATCATACCCCGTAAACGTGACCTCCCCAGTACGATGTCAGAAGACAAGTTAAATTATACGCTCGAATGATGAGTGCAAAGGTAGCTGTGGAAGAAGACAACGATGCTCGATCTATTGCTGATGACGATAGTTTCGGTGTACAGCGACAGACGGACGAATCGGCTAGCCACATTGTTTCTCTTTAATACAGATCAACGTCGCGGAGTTCCATGAAAACTCCCGTTGAAAGCGCGTACCTGATCGAGTAGCTCAATATCCCTGACTGCTTCTCACGCTTCCCGCAACTGCAGTTTTTGCAACCATAATGTTTACCGAGAAACGCTGGCGGCGAGCGCTATGCACGAAGGCGAGCTTCCTGGTAGAAACGCGGCCTCTTTCATGGGCTGATCTTCTGTTATTGTTTCGCACTTTTGATATTTCACTCTGAGAATTGTGACTTCACATAAAAGGCATGCGCTGTCGATGTTTTGTTTCATGACATATGTTTGTGTGATGTCATTCTCAAAATTGTGAGGAATAACTTTGTAAAGGATGTACGGCAAGGTATGAGCAATTCAAGTTATAGCAGAACTTTAGGGCAGTACAAATTATAGACGGCATTTGTCGCTCACAGGATGCCAACGCCGACACCGACACCGGATTTTCTGCGACAAGGGGCTCTTAACGCTATCGCGTTAAACCAAGCAACAATAAAACCGGATTTAAAAAAAAACATTATGCAAAGACCCCAAGAGAGGATTGTCAAAGACAGCGTCAGCTTATTACCACAAGTGTATGAGACCATAAGCGGTATCGCGCGCTGCAGTCAACTCGAGTGGGTGGTCTTGAAATGTTTGGTTTACGTACTGCAGGCTGCAGTAAAATGCCGTTGGGAAGAAGGTTGAAGAGAGGCCTAGGACTCATGTCTGCACCATGCCCGCTCATCTTTTTCTTAGTAGTCATGGAGCGATGCCGACAAGGCGTCGCCACAAAAATTTGGCAACTGTTACACGCTTGCTAAACTTGAAGGCGAAAGTGTGATTGCACCTTTGGAACACTTTTTGTCACGATGAAGATACGTTTATGAAGAATTGTGGTAACTGTCCATCTGAGCGCACGACAGAACTCATCGAAATCGCCGCAGCTATACTGGTAGTGGGCCAGTGCCGTCAGTGCCTTCGCAGAGGGTGTGCAGAGGGAGGGCGTTCGCACTCGCACATATGCGAAAGCTGGCATGATGAGCAGCATCGGAGCCAGCAGTGGAAGCAGACGACGACGACCGCGCGATCATTGGCACGAGCGCGTCTCTGTGACCACGTGACCTGTGCAATCAGGCACGCACTAGGCCAACGCTTAGTAAACCAGAACCGTGGAGCAGCCTTGGTGCTCGTCTCGCGCCCCGTATTCCTGGGTTAAATCCTATACCCAGACGGAGTTGTACAAAATATTCTTTTCAAAGCCACTATTTACTTTCTTTACAGGAACCTCCCTGAGAAATGTTGCGTCAATCAGAGCTTCTTCTGACTTTTTTTTTTATTTTTACTCTTTGCGGTGTCAACCATTTTTTGTCACGGCGCAGTTTCGCCAAGGTCACCGCCAGCATAGACAGCTTAGGCAGCTAAGCCTTAATAAAAAAAAAAGAGAAGCTCTCATGCCCTTTGGTCTGGTTTACAACTGCGTGAAATCTACCCAAAGCTTCGCGTAGTCTTCGCTGCGCATTGTGCAATACATTCGATATGCCAGAGTGCTCTTAAGCGCTTCATTGTATCCGAGCTTAGTAATTATATATTCTCCGTTATATACGACAGATGTTCCTTTATTCTACACCGGCTCTACCCACACCAGCGTCCGACTGTGCGTTCTCACTGACGCCCTGCAGATATTCGTTTAGCCCTTTGGATGCTCTCACGCAGGCTGCGGGATCACATTTGATGCCGACTACGCCGCCGGCCATCGCCACCGATCACTGCACGATAGTTTCGCTCCACGACAACCTTCGTGCAACTCCACTGAACAGCTTCGTTGTAAAGAAAGAAAATACTTAAATACTAAGAAATGTCAGGTGAGGCCTACGGAAGTGTGAAAATAAAAGCGCAACTTGAGCAACGCGTGCAAAATATGTAAAAACAGTATTTATTACGCTGGCCCACAGGCAAGAGTTTAGGTTGTATATCCAATATACTGTAGTTGATTTAAGCACGGTCTAGAGCGCATGTTCAGGTTGTCCTGCTTAGCGCCCAGCAAGTGACCCTGCGCTCGACGGAGTCGGCCCAATGGGCTTGGTTCCTGGTTGGTTTGAGTCCATGCGTTGAGGTGCTTTGTCAACGTCTGTGCACATTTTCTCCATAAGTAAGTGCGCGCGTAAACTGCGGTCGTTTATTGCAAACGTATACCTATATTGTCTTCGTTGCAAGGTGCGATTGCGGCAGCCGAACATTGCTGGTGCACGCATCGTCTTTTCTCAGGAGTGTGCACTCAGCACCGTGGTGGAAACACTAGAACTTAACGTGAAATCTTGTGTTGGGCCAACATTTTTGGCTTCAAAATATCCCGTGATGCTACTCACTAGTCCTTTCCTTCCTCCATCTTAAGAGCACTTTCGGTTTCTTGGAGCAGACACTGAATATAGATCTAATTTAACACTGAGCAGTGTATACATTACTTGAGCAAAACAGAAAAGTCGCAGTTTCGCCTGAAAGGCATAGCATCGATTGCGATAGCAAATACGGAGCAAAGGTAGTAGTCTATTGGGCCGTATAAAGTTGTAAACATTCGCTTACTAACTAAATAGACAAGCGCGCACAGGTAAACACGCGTGCACAGGTAAATCACGCGCGCACAGGTAAACATGAACGCATCTTGCTCGATGACCGCGTAAACTCGCTGTGAAAACGCCGGAGTGAGAAAGCGCACGAGCAGCAGCGGGCAAATTGACCTTCACACTGTCTCTCGTCTCGCTTCAGCGCGAACTAAACGTCGAAAGCACAGCGGATACGAAGCTAACGACACTAGGGGCATCCACTTTGTCCTTATCACAGATCGCTTTGAAGATGAGGCCCGCGCGGGTGCGCACTTAAACCACGTCGCAGATCGCTTCAAGATACAGCGCCCGCGCGGCCGCGCTGTGAGCCCCAGCCGACGGAGCAGAACGCACTCCCCCTCCTTATGCCTCTCCGTCGTCTCGCCTCCGTGCTACAGTGGCTAGCCACTGTATCCGTGCCTCGCGCGCGAAAGTCCGCGCGCTTCCGGCCTGCCTTCCTCCCTCGCGCGCGTTACGTTGAGCCGCGATTTCTCACCCTCTTACGCTTTCACTCGCACACACAGCGTATGGCGCGTGGGGACGATTTTATCGCCGTGGGACTTTATACGGAACGTCACGGCGACGGCAGTGGGAGAAATGCACTTGGAGTGTCCATATAATTGCTATCGCAATAAAATTGGACGAGTTGGTAGAGGTTGGCCATGCTTAACAGTATCGCAAAAATACGGAGCCCATGAGAAGAATGAGACACACACGATCGCACGGTCGAGTCGCAAACTTTAGCCAAGCGGCCTGTATTAAATCCTATACGTCTAACGGCGATGATGCTTTCGAAGGAATGGCGATGACAAGTGTTTGGACAGAGGGAGAGAGTGAGAAAACTTTATTGAGTAATCGGGGTTATAGGAGAAATCAAGCCCCTCAGTACAGAAGCCAATTTCCGGAGTCCTCCACTACGGCGTGCCTCATAATCAGATCGTGGTTTTGGCACGTAAAGCCCCATAATTAATTAGTACAGAAGCCAGCTGGTGGCCCGCATTATTGTCGATTTTATGTGAGCGCCAAGCGGCCATGTTGGTACCGGATGGACGTGGCCTGATTCAAGAACTTGGAAGAACATCCATGTACCGTGCATTGGGTGCACGTTAAAGAACCCCAGGTGGTCAAAATTAACCCGAGGTCTCCTACTACGGCGTTCCTCATAATCATATCGTGGTTGTGGCACGTAAAAACCTCTGAATTTTAATTTGTTGTTTGATTACATATTAACAATTGGCTGCCTCGCAAAAGCTATCATTATGATTCTCGCGTACATCGCATAAAAAACCACCAGCAAAATGAAGATGACAAGTCGGATTGAACCGTTCATCGCTGAAGATACGAAAAGTGAAATAAAGATGTGAAGTGGTGTTCTCATTTTGAATTTTTGTCGGTTTTGTCCTTTCTCTTGCCTGTACTGTCCTATCCCTTCCTCGTGCTCTTCTTCTGAGGTCTTTCTTTTCAATCTCCACACCCCCCCTTGCAGAGTAGAGGATGTAAACGAATATTTCCACGCTTGCAAGTCTCTCTGCTTTTAAATAACGAGAGTTCACTCCCCCCCCCTCTCTCTCTCTCTCTCTCTGTCTATGTTCGGAGCTGGTTTTTAGATCAGATGCAGAGCGCAGTGCCATGAAATGTTTGAACGTCAGTCAATCGTAGCCTCTGAAGGCACAGTATTCTTTCCTGCTAAAGCATCAACAGAGGCGCAATTTTATGCCCACTACGTCTCGCACTATTTGATGCGGCATCGGTTGGAGTACCCATTCACAGATGAGCGTCGAGCAATCGCCTGCCGAGAAAACGAAGAAAATTTCATTAATTGTGGACGTGGCGTTCCCAGGCAGTGAAGTGAAGATACACGGTGTGCTATTGTGGACGCGGTGAAATTCTGAAATGGCAGTCTTTTGAGCTGATCAGCAAGGCCGTACCAGCCCTTTAGGCCAATCGTAGCTGACAAATTTGACAACGTGGTTTAATTGGACAATGTGTAGAACAGCACCCCCGGCTAATTATTTCTCCTCTTTCCTATCACGGCTTTCACGTTTTCCTATTGCCTTCGTTTAAAATCTGGTTTGTGGTTAGCTGCAGGGTGTTGTATCAGCCAGTCATAGTAGTTATAGAGCTGCGACCACACTCTTCAGGCACACTATTCATCACTGCCGAAGCATCACGGAGGGTGTCCGTAATAAAATCTCGAACTGCCATTCAGTGGGACCAGTCCTCGAATTCACAGAGTTAACTGCATATGTTTTTCTCACAAATCACTTTCAGATTTCTGCAACGGTCACCGGTGGGCATCGGGGCCAGGCATCGGGGACATCAAAGCAGCTACTGGAGTGAACCCATAATTACTATCGTTATGAAATAGAGAAGCATAACTCCAGCCTCCTCCTCCTTACTCCCCTAAGCTTGGTGGTAGGTGCAAGTTGCGAACACTGCTCGAAATAAATTTCTGGCTACTGAAATGGAAGCCGTCGTACAGTCATGCCTGTTGCATTCCGTAACACGCGGTACTCATGCAAGAGGGGCTTCCAGCATCACAGCCGGGACGGAGCCAAGGCCCCTGCACCGAGCCAGGGCGGTCGTGCGGGGTTCGAGCGCCCCCGGGGACGTCCTCGCGTAGTGTGGCAGCCAGGAGACATGCCATCAGGCGCCAAGCCGAGCGTCTGATTGGATTATTCAATTCCGAGCGGGTCCCGCTCTTCCTGGCAAAACGGCCCGAGTGGAGCGGCTGTGTTCGCCTAACCTTCAGCCGGGATGCTGGCCCCGGCCGCAGCGTTTCTCGCAGACCTGTGCGTAACGAGTTAAAGGAATGTGGTCGGCCTAACCTGGTTGTCACAAAACTACGCAGCGACTCGCTTCGCTTAGCAACAACCTTTCTTCCGTGCGTGTGTTTGCGTAGTTCTCGGCACTAACTGGCAAGGAAGTGCTGCCTGGTATAGTCTTAAGTACGTATATACGTCTGAATGAGGCTTCTTTGGAAATTATGTTGTAAAGTTTAATCATGGATAAAATGCGCGTGTCTTGCTACGCTGCTACTATACCTGTGCTATCGCAGAGACATCAAGAAGCGTGGATGAAGCGCCGGTGTTTTGCCCGGCCTGCAGATTTCGCTATGCGGTAAGCATAGGGCAAGCGTCCAGTATGATAGCGATATGAGTGGCACCGCTCTCTACGGGCTTCAGTAGTCTTGTTTGCGTAATTTTTTGTAGTGAGTATTCATATGGCACAATGTTTTAGTGTAGTGCGATCCTTTACACTGAGCTGTATAGCACAGGACACTAAATTATCACGCGCTTTAACATCTGCTTTAACACAAACACATCTGCTGACACACGTGCTTTAACATCTGAATGGATGCAATATGCATCTCGCAGTACATCATAGAGCAGGTTAATCCACGACATATTTAGGAAATGCAACCCTTCCATTAGAGCACAAAGAAGAAACAAGATATACAAGATATACTGAAACGCAACCATGTCGCACACATTAGGAAAGCGGAAAGCAGGAAAATAAGTCCAATTAGATACACGTCAAACATGCACACGCCGATAATAACAAATTTTGGTAATGCCTTCCAGTTACGGAGCAAGTATATATACAGGGATAATACCGGGTGTTTTACGAAATGCCCTTCAAATTTCTTTTAGAATAGGAAGGATGAGATGTCTAAACATTTTCCTCTAGATTGTTTTCACCACAGAGGTATACATTTGAAAATTACTTGGTGTAGTAACTATACAAATAAATATGCAAGCTAGACTACTTAACTGTTTAACCAATAGATTCATGCAACTCGTGCCAATTGAAGACTTGAAGAGTGCCACCCGAGGAGCTCGTAGCCTATTTCCAGAATTACAAAGAAGTAAAATAAGCGAACATTGCTTCTAGCAATGTTCCTCCGATAGTTTTCCTCCGATTGTTTTCGTAGTAGTGGTGGTCTAAATACGCTCTTCGCACAAGAAGCTATCCGAGGTGACGATGGAGGGCACGCCACTCTCACGTCGAGCCCTTCTTTTCACCCTGCGGCTCTTATATGGTTGTGCCAGGATCGGCACGTTCGCTTGGACATGTCACGAACCTTCTACTTCTCGACCGGTGAGGCCATAGACTCCGACAGCGACTTCACCGTCGTCGAAGGTAAAGTATTGAAAAGAAAACACTACAGGAAAAACGTGAGTGAACAAGTCTCCGCCAGATCACTTCCTCCGAGTTGCACGATTGTCTACATGCCTCTCGACACCTCAGAAAATCTCAATTCCATAGACAGGCAGATTGTCAATGCTTACCTTGGAGGAGGAGGAAGAAACTTTATTTAAGGTCAGCACTATATAAGGCCCAGTAAAGAAGAGTGACCCCTGAAGGGATTAACGAAGTTCGTCTTAATACCAGAAAGAGCATGGTCACAATTGGAGTAGCGACTCAAGCTGCCCTAGAAAAAACTGCGAACCATGCGCATACTCAATACTCATGTATGTTTAAGTCCTTTCGTTTGTTGTACATGGAAATCGTAGTAGGGCCGGAGTCATCTCTCACATCGCCATTGACATCAGCGGCAAAGAGTTGCGAGAGACGCTGTCTTCAAAAGTCAATATGATTGATCTCCATCGGTTCGGCCACTCGACAATCATTAAGCTGCATTTGGAAGGAAACACCCTACCTGTCCACTTCAACGTGGGCTATCTGAGACATCCGGTGAGCCATTTTGTGCCCCGACCTCTGCAGTGCCGCAAGTGCTTACGAATGGGGCCATGTTAGCGCTGTCTCTACTGGCCAGACGATGGGCCTCCGCTGTGCAGGCAGCCATGACCAATCGTTATGTGCAGTCGAGGTAACAAAAATTCTAGAATTGCGATGGCACCCATGAGGCAAAGTCTAAAGGTTGTAGCAAGATAAAAAGGAGACCACCATACTGCAACACGTGAGCATGAATAGTTTGACGCACGAAGAGGCGGCAGCGTCAGTTCGCAAGCGGAGGAAGCGATCGCGTCGTCAGCGAATTCAAGAGAAGAACCAAAGCCCTCTAGCACCGGTCACGTCGGTCCTAGAGGAGTTGTCGAAACCGACTTCGAGTGAACCTCCGAAGGCGGTGCGTAACGTCAACAGCGCAAGCCTACACACAAACGCGCCGCCACGCTTACGTCCGCGGGCCTCCAAATATCAACGAGAACATCAGGAGCAATTCGAGACCACCCCACTGGACTCGGTCATCACGGCGATGCTGCGGTGAATAATTGACGCCCCGTGGCTAGAACATCTGTAGAAATCATTCATACCATAGACGGTCTCCTGGCTACGCTACAGTAGCCTCGACCGCTCTCCGCCCAAGTGGATAGGCCGTGCGGTGTCCATGTGCGTGTTGCACAGAAGGAGTAGACTGTGCAGCCGCTCTCATCATAACCTTATTCGTGTCAGCTGCATCTTCCTACCGTCCCTGTCGTTCCGAAACACCCCTTCGTCAACGTGGAGTAGCATGCTAGCGCCATATGACTCAGCCCGACCTCTCCCCCTTTCTCTCTCACTCTCTCATAAAAACTAGGCGCTGCAAATTTTGACAGCGTAATAAGTTCCTGCCAATTTCGCTCTAAAAAGCGAAACTGAATAGCTGAAGAGCGCCACTGTCACGCCCTTAGTAGATTACCACGAGGGACGTGACTGTTGTGCCCCACCGTCGGCTTGGAAGCATGAAGCGAGCGAGATCACGGCTCGATAACGACGCTCGCGTGACGCTCCCCTACTGGTGAGGCCCAATGGTGATGTTTATGTAAGCTAGCGGCAAACACCCATTGCAAGCAGCGTTTATTACTCATATACGAATTCAATTAGACTGCTGTAGGCAAGAAAATTTCACCGGACAGTCAAAGCACATCTCTATCTAACAAAGTTAGACCATGGTCCTGTTTGGCTCCGCAAAAAAGAGCGAAATGCTTCGATGTCCAATATAATGTGGGCAGTCGGTAAGAAAGTGTGCCACGCAATCATCTGGAGTATCATACTGCGGAATTTGAGGTTGTCCTGCTGCCCACATGGTGCAAAAAACGAGTTCTGTAGGCGTGGCAAACAGCAGAAAATTTACGCGCTTAAGGGCGCTTGTTTGTTTCATTGCTAACACCCTTACCCTAAGAATATAAACTATTTGATTTTACACGACAGCGAGCTCAATATACACCTGGTATGAGGTAAGTCGTAATTTTAAAATGAGTATTAATCCTGACCACATGGCGCGCACAACAGGAGAGACAGCGATAGCTATTAAAGTTAATTTTATGCAGTTTCTGTGTCGTCTGACAGAGCTATGATGTTTACTTGCCACACAATGTCGCCAGAACAGGAAGACAATTTGTTGTCATCAACGATCCGATCTTAGCCTTAGGGCGAAAGTGTAGCCATGGGACCCCTCAACCAAACACCCTTCATATACCAACATGGGTGCCACAATGTAGGGTGTGTACAGTCGTAAACGGTGCCAAAGAGTATTCAATGTATGGTCTCTTTTCGTGTTAACTGATAGACGTAGAAGTCGGTCTACTATCGGTGCAAAAGAGACGCCTTAGTTCGTCCGCCGAACTAGACGTCTTCGGGCACATTCATGGTGTGGTGAAAGGCAGGCGTGCAAAGACGTACACACGTGGAACAAAAATGCCAATACAAATTCCTTTCCGTTCTAGTTATGTCCGTGCTCGCACACATGGCTTTCTGCGGTAGATGCATTTCTACCAGCTTGATCAACATTCAGTCGTTCGGAGAACTTGTTGCACCCCCTTGGGAGAAATTCTTTTGGCGCCAAATTTGACAGACTTCGAAGCCATCAGTACCTTTCACTAGATTTGAACAGTAAGCAGCTGCACTCATTCTTGACTAGAACGTCAGTTGCAATTATATATCGATGTGGCTGGGAATCTTATAAAACCTATCTAGATGGGCAATCGACGAAGCGATTATAAATATCGCTACAACGTAACAGGGTATTTGGGTGGACTCGTCACAGTCACAAAACCCAGCTCTCCCTCCACATGTCACCATGATGATGAGCAGACAGAGATAGTACCAGAAAGAGTGAATAAAAACTTAACTTGTTACTGGGTGAACTTGTGTCCAGAAAGCAAAACATCGCTCTAGTGACAACGATAGCGGCGCGCACAATCGGCGATCGTTCGAATGGAATCCAAGTCATCAAGTCAATTCGCTGTTTATATATGTATCAGTCAGCGTATACGTTCGAGAGTAGTCACCGGTGCCCGCACAGATCTGCGAATGTAAAACACTTTCCGCGTCGCACGTGCAATCTGATTAGACGCTCATGTCGCGCAATCGAAATGGCGACGACGTTCACGAAGTTTAGAGCACAAGAGTGTCTTGAGAGAGAGTGATAACGTGGTAACAGTGATAACTCCGCTAAATAAATCGTCACTAGAAAGTAAAAGAACGCGCATGTAGCTGTATTGAGGAAGGAGGCACGTGCTAATATTCAAAATTTTGGATACGAATCGAATACTTCCGGTTTAGAGCTCAAGTAATCAATTTGACATAGTGACGTTCAATTTCATTGAGGATCCGGTAATAGCCAATTTTATGGTTATTACGATTCTAGAGTAGCTTTTTTAGTGACAATAGGCTACATGGTTGGCAATTCATGCTCCGACAGCAAAGTATTTTCTAGCCTTATGAATTTCAAGCAGTTCTTGCGGGATAGATGACGTCTCTTTGGACAGTTGGTAAGTTCTACATTGTTGTACGCGGGGAAGTGAGAAGCACGGCCTTCTTCTTCTTTTGGGGGTTTTTACGTGCCAAAACCAGTTCTGAGTATGAAGCACGCCGTAGTGGAGTGCTCCAGATTAATTTTGACCACCTGGGGTTCTTTAACGTGCAGGGCCTGAATTCAAAATAAGCATATAACACTGGAAGTGTTGGTAAGAGCATATGCCAGCTAATAGTACTATCAGACGTATACTATCACTGAAGGCGGTTGGGCCAACGACAAACGGCCCTTACGAATGGAAATTTTATATTTTCGGTCTCAGACGCATAAGCGTTTTTTCTATTCGAGACCGATCAGTAAACACAAACCTACACAGCTTCCATGGCCGACACGTGGGCAAGAGCTTCATAAACTCTGAATCTAGTGTGTGTGCTGATGACGTTTCCTCAATTCGTGAAGTGCTCGAAGCCACAAATGCTGAACCACCTAGGTGTAAAATTTAGGTGCCGGTGAGTAGGTGTCGGGACGTATAGCAGACTCCTGAATTCACGCTCGGTAGCAGATTTGTCCAGGATTTCGAAGGAATACGTTTTGCAGCGAATTATTTTCATGTTGCGGTATTGACCCGATGAAATGACAGCATCCTTCTAATACGAAGGGCTTAAGCGGCTCGTTCCTTGGCCTCGGTTATATCAGTGGTTCCCAGTGTCGAGCGAGGCCAAACCATGACAAAATCCGAGACTGTGAGCAATCATGTTACTTCGCCTTCGATCAGTGGACGTCTTCCGCTGCGGGCTAGTTTTCTGTTTTTTCTTTCTTTATGCCTCGAGCTCGGCGGTCCTTTGTCAAATATTGATTCTTTCTTTTTTCTCGTGGACGCTATGCGTCAGAACCTTCAAGCACGTAGATTACGAACGCATGCGTGGCTGCTTTTGCATGGTCTTTAACACTAACTCTAACACGAAATAAGAGCAAGATCGGCCTGTGCGCTCCTGCATAAGCATTCAAAGTCTGTCGGGCTGCTTCTCCATCTTGCACTGAGTGCAACGAAGTGGGCGACATTGGGCACTTCTTCTGGCTTTGCAGACGCCTCTGTTTTGAGAGAAAGAGGCTTCTGGCATGCCAGAAGCCTCTTCAGCATGCGAAGAAGAGCGTCTCTTCGCGAACCTGCAGAAGAGTTAGATTTCCCGGAAGGACCACGATAAGTGTGCAAGAAAGTGCCGCACATTTTACTGACATTTCTTGGAGACTCTGAATTGATGGGCTCGTGGTGACAAATGTTTATGACACTGACAGAGACGGTCATGCGTAGCAACTGCAACCCCCTCCACTACCACCAACAATAACGACCACAACAACAACTTCTACTACTATTACTACTACTACTACTACTTCTACTACTACTACTACTACTACTACTACTACTACTACTACTACTACTACTACTACTACTACTAACTACTAACAACAACCACACTACTACTAATTCTACTGCTACTACCACTACTTCTACTACTACTACTACTACTACTACTACTAACAACAACAACAACAATAACAACAAGCGCCAGTCGACATTTGTTATTGCATTTTGTTCTGGTTACATGGCTACGATCTATTACTCGTCCGTGTCGAAACTAGCAGTGGTGGTTCGAGGGGGGCGGGGTGCAGAGTAACGCCTTCAAGTGGCGAATAAAACCGAGTAGAGAGGTGCCGCCGGTTGTTCCTGAGCCATCGATGACCCGCTACGGGCGCCCATTCGAGAGAGGCTATCGAAGCCTCGCTGTCTGAGAGGAACCTGTTTCGCATCGGCTGGCATTCGTCGTGTGCAGCAGGTCCTCGCCGCTGCCACACATCGGGTGCCGCACTGCAGAAAATCCCCCCGCCGACCTTCCTCCCCCGGGGGCCAAGATGAGGGCCAGGGGATGGGATGAGGGGGGTTCAGCCATAGCCGGCGGCCTGAATAATCTCACCGGCCTCCCCTTCCTTCCATTTTCGGCCAGCACGCGTCCAACGAGGGGTGACGGCGAAAAGAAATCGTGCCGGGACCAAAGCCCCTGATCCCGAGATTAACTCGAGTGGGATTAAGACCCCGGCCTCGTGCACCCTGCCGTGCTTGCTTTTTTTTCCGCCGTCTGAGGAGGCCTGCTCATTCGGGTTGGCGTGGCGGGATCAATGCACACAAAGAGGGCGCGGAGTAAGGCCCCCGACACCGAAGGAGCGTGTTTGGTTTGTGGTCTGGGCCCGAGTCTTTCGCTGGATTCAGCGTAGCCATTCCATGGAGCGGGTGCCATGCTCTTTTCCCCCACACAGCGGCTTTGGCTCACGATAGTGCTTGAAAGAGACGTCCCGACATTCACAGAGGAAAATTGGGACTTCAGTTGAGAGGGACACGTCACGTTGACGGTGCACTAGGAATGCATGGAGTGTGGCAGTCGAATGTAGTGCTTATGAAGTGAGTCCGAACAGATGGTCTCGTTATCTGTACGAAAGTCGGTTCGTGCATAATTTTGCGCACAAACCTTTTCGTGGACATTGATTCAAGGGAAGCGGACCTCTATACGTCGACAAAGCGAAACAACTCTTCTTCTTCTTCTTTTTTTTTTTTACGGCTCCACGCATTCGAGGATTTTCTTATATTGGCGGTATTTACAGAGACATGATTGGTGCCTTCATTCAGTTATTTGAATGAGTCATACGCCTTTCTCTGGATAATTGTGTATGCGTTTTACTGAATTCTTTCAGTCTGAAACTGTTAGGCAGTTCCCATCCCATGTATAGCAATCAAGTTTTTCTGTTGCAGCGCCATCCAGGTGCATGTCTGTCGAACTTGATTTGGAGCTAATGGTTCTGTAGAGGCTAATAAAATTTTGAACAAAAAAGAGTAATTTCGCTGCACAGCAGGGACTATAGACCGAATGCCGAGTTAGAGTAAAAACGGTTGTTTTCCACCGCTCCATTTTTGTTTACGCGTACGTTTGTGAGTTTTGTGTCTCTCTCATTTCTGAGCTTAGTTCCGGGCTAGGCCGCTCTTTACATCCAAGTAAACTTGACTTTAGAGTGTCTGAGTGTGAAATTTTGAGTTTGTATTCAAGTTTTAATTGGTGACATCCTCAATTTCAGCGCGCACTCTGTGTTATTCTGATGTACCCTGCATTGCTATGAGCTGTTCCATCTTCGAAGTTTACACCGCTTTGAGACATGCGAGCGAAATCAGCTCTGCGATGTCAAATTAACACTCTGGATAACTCCCGATAGCAGGAAGTTATATATGTGTGCAATTTACTTTCCCCCAAGTAAACCAAGTGAAATTTGACCGGGTAATATAAAAATATGTCTTAAGAGCACTTCACCAGTCAAGGAAAACGATCAAAACAACTTCATTTAGAGAATTTCTGGCTTCGTCTCCTTTTTTGTGTAGTTGGCACATTTCAACGCATTTCCCTTACATTCTGATGTTCAACCGCTAGCGCAGCTTTTCATGCCTGGCAAGTGTGTGATGTTGACTTGTACTTGTGTACATGCATACTCTGCGCGCCCACACCACTTAGCTTCCGTTACGGACGCCATCTTCTTTAGACAGTTGTCGTAAGGGTAACTTTATCCACTGCCTATAAATCTTATATTGGCACCTTCTAGATTACTTTGAGTATATGCGTGTTGTCTATGGCATGGCTGCTGGTTACATACATCCCATAGTAAACAGAGGACGGTTAGTGTACGTGTAGGGCGTGCCATTAGGCCCTTAATAGACACTCGGTGCAAACATTATAGCTAAGTAGCCTAGAGTTCCTACTCACTGCCAGGGTGACCTTTTTTTTGTAAGGGAGTTCAGCATGCAAGGCCGAAGAAGACATTAGCAGCTGTCCCTTTCTTTACATTCTTACGTGAGGGCAGCAACAAGTAGGCGAGGAGGGAGGGGAGAGGCCGCCGGACGGTGTCACTCAGCTCTCATCCCACCACCGTTCGCGCCATGCGGTGTCGTCCCCAAGAACGCACTACTACTCCGCAGGTTTCGGCCAGGTGTTTCTCGAAGCATAGGGGCCCAACGTCGTTCGTGCGAAGAAAAGCGCCCCTATCGGTCATGACCATCATGGGGGGCACTCTAAGGGCAGCCTGTTCCACATTCATCACAGCCGTGAAAGTTCGAACCGATAAGATCGTCTGGACTGCTCGACGCCGCAAGGAGGGGAGCTTGGAAACTGCGAGACGGTCCACACCGACGACGGTAGTAACGTGTCCTCCCCGTTATCGGACAAGAGCGTTGATGCTCCTTCCGCCCTGTGGCTCTCTCGTTCCCTCGACCCCACCGCCACCGGTTTCTATATCCTATTTCTTCTTTCCTTTTTTTTTCTTTCTTTGACATTACGTGTGTCTGCCAGGCAACATCCCCAGGGGCCATTACAATCTTGAAGATGTGCATAACTAGCAGGCCTCGTTTCGAAAAAAAGAAAAAGAAACAAAGAAAAGATGGGCTTTTCTGTTTTGGCGCGTCTGCGGTTTCGGGTCTATTGAGGAAAGGCGATATCCCGGTCAGCTTGCACAACGTTTTCGTCCTGTTTTTTTTTTTTTTAAGTGTTATCTTTTTTATGCATGATGACATTTAACCACGCCCGCATCTTAGCGGTGACTGTTGAGCTTCACTGGGAGCGGGAAGCAGACGACTGTGTGCTTTTCCAATGGCGTCCTACCTAAACATAGGTCGATAGCAGCGGTCGCAATCTTGACTAGTAGTTCCGGGTGTGGTTGTCGTGGTGGCGGCAAAAAGCGGTAGCTCAACAAGAGCTTCTGGTTGCTTTTCTCGAGAAAGCTCTGCCCAGCTGCTCTTAACGTGCGTTTCTGCGTCGCACGGGAGTGGTGGCTGGAGTCCCTTTTTTAGGAGATCTGTACGTGGCCAGATTGGAAGCAGAAGGTGGATAGAAGAAGGCATGAGGAAGATGGCATAGTCCACAAGGTGCGCCTTGTTTGTATTTTTCTTCATGCAATCTTCGGGTGGACGTAGGTAGGATGGGGTAGGACGATCTGGCGGCGTCCGTGTGGAATAGTTGCAAGCAGCAAGCGTTCCGCTATTCCGTTTGGCTTATGAGTGGAAAAAGATAGAGGTACCACAGGATTGAATATAAGGGCCACTTCCACTTTTACATTTTATTCGGGGTATGTCTTAATGCTTTTACTGAGCATGCTAAAAGCACGAAGCTTAGCTTGTGTGTCATTTCGGAATTTCCGGTACGTGTCGTAATCATCGTCCAGTACGTTATCATGCTGTCCTCCGGCCTCCATCGTTTCAACCTCATACTTCACTTCGACCATATGGCGTAGCAAAACAAAACTTTGCCCATTAACCACACTGAGGATCGCAGTAATGCCCCTGTGGCATTGTGTATTTGGCAGCCGGACAAGCTAATCAATGCGCTCAGCAGTGGAGTTTGGCAATTTGAACAAAATTGTGTGCGCCAAGCAGGTCCTGGCAACGATGGCGTCTGCGTATGCCTTTTGTACACCACATCAGCCAATAGTGTAGCAGACACAGTACGCGTCACAGTGGCGCTTGTCCTCGAGAAGGTGGCGGCGTCTGCTGCTGTGAGCCTGCTGCTGTCGCAATGAGTTCAGAGCCAGATTAATCGCTGAACTTTGCTGATTAGTTTTGTTTGTTGGAAGGGAATAAAAATTAACTTTGCCGGCGTTAGTGAGCTGCTGCCATACCTGTGAAAAACTTTCTGTGGCAGTGAAGGGAAAACTACAGGAGCGGAGCTCTTAAAAAGAAGGAGAAATGAACTTTATTGAAAGGGCCGGCAGTTTGATTTTGGACTGGGGTGGCAGTCCAAGTTTGAAGTCGTTGGACTGGCCGGTGGCATCTTCGGCTTGCCGGACGGCTCAGAGCTGGTCTTCCAGCTGTGAACTTTAAAGGGCCGCCTCCCAGCGGTGGCGCCGCCGACGGAGAAGGTCCCCGGCAGCCCCCGCAGCCGGGCGGCGGCGGAAAGGAGTGAGCTCGAGACTCCCTGTGTTCTGAGTGCGTCTCGAACGGCGGCGGTTTTGGCACCGTTGTTGCCGGCACATTCCCAGAACATGTGTCGCAGCGTTGCTCTGTGTCCGCGCGCTCTTCACGCATCAGTCGGGTATAAGCTCGGGTAACAGTGGCGTAAGACGGCCGGGCTAGGGTAAGTGTGTGTTTGCAGTAAGCGTAACGTTCCTGGTTGACTTAACGTGCGGTGGCCGGAATTCGCGTCTTTCGTGTCTGTATACTGTTGGGTGAGGTCTATGAACATGATCAAGCAATCGCCCACGACTATTGTGATTGTTGTTGCTGCGTGTGTGTCGTATAGTGTCTCGATCCGGCAGATCCAACGCCCTGAATATATATTATTCCAAGGAATTAGGCAGCGTTTGACTGTGTTTTCGACTTCTTAAAAAAGATGCTGGATCAGTGTAGCTTCCGTGTACGACGGTTCCGCATTCACCCGAACGCGGGAGAGAAACGCCGGAAAGTAAGCCAGTTTTACAACTGTGTGGTATTTTTTGTCCTTTTTTTTGCTGTTGTAAATAAGATGTTTGTTTTCTCATCCCCCGCTTAAATGGTTGAGAATGTGAGAGCTTTTTTCCCGGGGCGCTGTTAATTGTGGGTGATCTGCCTCTATAGTTTACTATAAAAAAATCACAGCATATCCACGGGGTGAATGATGAGTGGGACAAAGCTCCGGGGGATCATTCGGGTAAACCACAGCTACGGACGAGAGATAAAGAGAGCGCGCGTCGGGAACGAACGCCCTTGTGCACCGCAGCGCCCCTAGCTACGGACAAGAAAGAAAGGGAGCGCGCGTCGGGAACGAGAGAAAGAGAACGCGCGTCGGCAACGAACGCCCTTGTGCACCGCAGCGCACCTAGCTACGGACGAGAGAGAAAAACGCCGGAAGCGTTCTCCAGAAGCCGGAAGCTGGCTTCCGGAACCGGAAGTGGAACCGGAAGCGGAACCGAAAGTGGAAGCGGAAGTCGGCTTCCGGTTATACTATACATATACATATAGACGGTTTCATCCAGCGCCACCGCGCTCTGGCAACGCTGTGCGCCGGCATCCGGCGCCCCCAGGAAACTCCCGGTAGCCGTTCCTTTAGCTCGTTTTTGCTGGTAATTTCTTCTCTCGCGCGCTCGTCCTGCGCATATTCTGTGTTATTTTTCTGGTATATCGATATAAGTGCGACTTGTGGCATTCAGTGTGTTGCGTGACGGCGAGTAGCTCTTGGAGCATCGACTGTTTTCATTACGTTTACTCGTCAACGGTGTTTTTCATATCTGGGAGCCTACCAAGAGCTCCCAGATTTGCTCTGCTCACTTCATCCAAGGTACGTTACTACGTGGAGTAGCCGGACTGCTATAATGCTGAATAATAGTGCTACTGCGCGATTGTTCTGGCCGTATGTCGTGTAACTCACGCGAGCGCAGCTCGACTCTCGCCCCGAGTTTGCCCGCTCGTCCAGTTTCTTGCCTCGGCGTGGATCGCCATGGTACGAACATGAGTTAAAATTATTGTTTAGCGGGTGCCATGCTGCCGCCGTTTTATTTTAATGTTTTTTTCGTATCTGGGGCACAAGTGCACTTCTGCAGCTTTACTACCTAGGTACATGTGCGCACTGGTTTATCATTTTTAACGTCCCAAAGCGACTCAGGCTATGACGGACGCCGCAGTGGAGAACTCCGGATAATTTCGACCACCTGTGGTTCTTTAACGTGCACTGACATCGTACAGTACGCGGACCTCTAGCATTTCGCCTCTATCGAAATGCGATAGCCGGGGCCCAAACGGCGTCTTTCGGGTCAGCAACCGGGCACCGTAACCGCTGAGCCACGGCGGCGGCATGTGAGCATTCGTATCGGTATCGCAGAGCGGAATCGCAGAAAAGTTAGCGATTTCCGTGCATGCATGTAGGAAGTTTCGGCCACATTCTAAAAACATTTACGAATTAACGGAGGCCAATTATGGATTGCAATCTCGTGCCCAACACTACAGGTTTCATTTTGTTTTAAGTGTGGTAAATTCGCGAGCATTTAGGTTAGTCCCATTTCAGTCGACCTAGGCTTCTTGCACTAAACGACTTTTGAGAATGTACAGTTATTTGTGAATGCATATTCAAAAGCAGAAACAAGGCATATGACGCAGAAGACATGTGCATGTACACATGCACAGCTTACCACTTCATCCTCCATCTTGCAGCAATAAAAGTGCCATTGCGAAATGCAAGAACGCCCGTGTGCATGTGTTGTAGGGCACGTTAAAGAACCCCAGGTGGTCAAAATTAATCCGGAAACTTCCACTACGGCGAGCCTCATAATCAGAACTGGTTTCGGCACGTAAAACCCCAGAAAGAAGAAAAAAGTGCCATTAAAGTTTTTCTAGTTTTCGGCCGTCCCATTATCTGCCTGCCTTGAAGACAACAGTCTGCGTTCATTGCATGTCCTCACTAAGATGCTCCGCTTGTTGCTCCGGGGTTGTAACTGAGGGAAGGTGTTTGGAGCCCGGCGAAAACGAAAATCGCACGACATCATCATCCAGCGGATCGGGCAGCTTTCTGCGACTAAACATCAGCTTTTGGCCATACCGATCTTTTGCTTCGGTGCTAAGCGCCTTAATGTAGTCGCTCGTCATCTCGACAATATTCACGATGTATAATCAGCTCATCACAGATTCCACCAAGCAGTGCAAACATTGACACGCCGGCCTCACGTCGCGCATGCCTTCAAACAACATAGCCGGAAGTGCTTCTAGCTCTCCTGCCGGAAGTTCCGATGGGGCAACCAATCAGCGGCAAGCGAGGTTTGTTTGTAAACACTGAAACTGTCTGTATATGTATGTATGCGTATACATACATATACGGACACACAACGCCATCTATTGAGCAATTCCTAAACTAGAGGTGGCTACATACTACTACTACTACTACTACTACTACTACTACTACTACTACTACTACTACTACTACTACTACTACTACTACTACTACTACTACTACTACTACTACTACTACTACTACTACTACTACTACAGAGGAGGGAACGACCCACACCCTAAGGAGCTTAGCCCCTAAAAAATGTCGGCGAGTATATTTACTTTCTTCCGGCCTATAGGCACCAGGTTCCGAGAACAGTAGGTTTGTGCATAACTCTCAAATTCATATGATACATTTCTTTAGACCATCCTATAAGTATGGTAAGGAAACATGTGATAAATGCATAACGACGCTCTTGAATTGACTCGGCACCGACATTGCTGACACTCTGATTTTGGATCATCAAACATTACAAGTAGATCACCACAAGGCTCAGACCATTTTCTTGCCGAAACCATTTGAATGTACGTCAAGGAGCTCTGTCGCTCGTGATCATCTTTAGTGTTCGCGAAATTTGTATAGTCCGTTAACGAATCAAAGCACTGCTAGTGCTAGCAGATACAGTGATTTCATTACTTTACGCTTGTTATAGCTGTAGGTCAGTGTAATGCTCTAACGTCTGTTTATGATAACTGTAAACACCTAATAGACAACACTGATGATGCAGGGGGATTAAAATTGCTGCCACTTCACATGATCCCAACACTGCTTTTAATACTGCCTGCTATCTATGACGCCAATATTTGCTTTATTCGATATGTGGAATTGCGAAGTTATGGATTGCAGCACAGAATACCAACGAACGCTAGTTCATTCCTTCAGAAAATAGCTAATTTAAATGCATTACAGCAGAGTCTTAGGGGAGCAGCAGCCGCGCAGCTTTGGTTCGGTGATCTGTCAACCGCGCAGAAAGTGTAGTCGAATGGTTTGGCGAGCAGTGGCTTTTCCATCGCACGCAGCCCACTTATAACTGTTGCTGTGTCAAGGACGGTAATTTGCCCAAGCGTGGATGGCGTGCCTCGCCCGATGAAGTGATGACGACGCGAAGGCTTCGGCAAAGATTTGCGTGCACTTGTGGCCATATAGTATGCAAGTTGATTTTGTCCGGTGGAATATGATAAAACTGTGCGATAATCTGAAGCTTGCGTTGCTATTCCGCAGGTAATCTGTTCTTTGCGTATAGGTACGACATTCGCTGCATCCATTCGTGAATGCCTTTTTGCATTACGATATGCATACTTATTAAGGCTTGCGAGTCTTTCAGTATAAACAGCAGACTCGGAGGGAATGGGTGAAAGATGGTAACTGGAGAGGTCAGCCTAATGACACACTTGACATGCTACTCCAGGTGCAATAGATGATGAAGGATGGAAAACCCAGATTACTCTTAGTATACATCGCTGGTATTATTCAAGACTTTGTTGCAATTCTCGTACGTGTAACTCCGCGATATCCAAACACATCGAAACGCCCATGCGTGTTTTAATGTTTCAGCGATATTCGACAGAGTCTTGTGGACACGTACGGAACCATGGCAGTATACTGGGACAGTTAGCACTAGTGTTTATAATAGAAACCCACGACGTAGACTTACCTCTCAACAGACGGTGTGACTCTGGGTCACGCCTTCAGTCTAATGGCGGCCGCGCTTGACAAGCGATGGTGGCTACGTTGCTAAAGTGCTGTCTTCAGCCACCAAAACTAAGTGTGCACACGACGTGTTTTGCTCTCGTCCTAAACTGTTACTTCTTCGTGCAGCACAAAAGCCCAGTAGCCTCGTAAATAACAGCCTAACTTCTTGCTTTATTGCACCGAAAGCGTAGGCCTACTGAAGCCTTCGTGCGAAAATAAATTGCTCTACCCGTTTATACAGCTTGGGACGAGTAGAACAGCCGCTGGCGGGAGGAAAGGAGCACTGTCCAGCTCCTGCCGTATTCAATGCAGGATATTGTTGCATAAGCTCAGCAATACTACGGCGACGTAAAAATGGTTTATTTAACAGTGAGCCTTTCACATATGAAGATTTCATGATATCTTTTGTAATCGATCCACCGGAGCCAACCAACGGCAAACATCTACAAGCGGAGACAGCCACAGTGAACAGTGAAGCAAACAGCTCATATGTCTAGCCACGGCCGGGCTCGACTGGCGCGCGAACGAGCGCGCGCGCCAATCGAGCCCGGCCGTGGTCTAGCGAAAGACCTTTCCACGATATGCCCCAGAAAGACAAGAGCTTTGCTAACGCGCTAAAAAAAAAAAAAAAAAAAAAAAAAAAAAAAAAAAAAAAAAACTGGACAATCGGCCGCTTTCCGTGCAGGTGCTGCTGGAACACCGCCCCCATCGCTCGTCGGCCCATAAAGCGGTGAAGGCACTTTTGTACTTCTTGAGGAAGACGGGCTTGTGACAACGTCTGTCACTATTAGTGCAATAACACACGCGTCAGCGAACTAACCGCTAATTTCCCTTCTTTCCTTCCCTCCTCTCTCTCCCTGCCATTTTTGCGTTCCCTTTTCCCATTCCCCCGGTGTAGGGTAGCCAACCGGACGTTATTCTGGTTAACCTCCCTGCCTTCTGCCTTTCTCTTGCTTCCTCCTCTCCACTGGGGAAGCCTTCAAGAGTACAGAAAAGGGACACCCTTCTCGAAGCCACATTCCGTGAACGCGGTGAAATAGTGCATTTTCCCCGGGACTTGGCAACGGCAATTCTCCGATGTGACGCCCGTCCCCACCCAAAAGTATCAGCGCGCAAATCACTTCGTAAAGGGTGAAAGAAAGGGTGCACCTAAGTCCTAACAGGCACACCAGTGAAATGAACCATTGGGCAAGGGCATACTGAGAAGTCTAGGAAGCAGAATGGTGAACGGGGCGAGTTTGTGCGGATCCATAGTAAGAAAAAAGCGCAGAGGGACAATTACTACAGAAGGAAACCGGACGACACTTTCTAACAACTTACAAAGGTTTTATTAGAGACTGACATATATTAGTTAACCACAATGTGTATTATTCCGACAAGACTAGCTTGTCAGCTGCGGTGAGGAAGCTAAGGTTACACACCTAATTTAACAACAACAGGTCAGAAAATGCCTCAGAAAGTGTATCTCGCTATGCTGCAAAGTCCCAGAAGCTTGGCTCACGGATGTGCGTTTGTTCTCCTTGAGAAAGAAACGTCTTGAAGAACTGAAGGCGGGAGCCCAAGCGAGACAGCTAGCGCCGAGAAGCCTAAGGTGGCAAGAAGAAAGATAATCCAAGAAGTAACTGGCAAGAAGTAAGATGAGCGCAAAGCGAGTCAGCAACAACGAAAGCGAAAGCGAGTATCGTTTGGCGGAAGAGGAGGAGCTACAGGAAATAGATTGGAAAGGCCATGGATGTGGAACAGAGAGCGGCTGTGCTCTCTTGAGAGTTTCAAAAAAGATCCGTGATTTTCTCTGCCCGGACAGTTGAGAACATCGACAATTTAGATGTCACTGGGAAGTTTCACAGCAAAAAAAAAAAGAAAAGAGAGAGAGGTAGTGGGAAAGTTTACTTTATTATCCAGGTGGACACAATAACTATGCCCCAGACTCATACCGTTGGCAAGTTGCGAATGCCCAGGCAAATAGGAGGAACGAATTGAGTAAAGCAGTGTTTCGCGTTTGACATTGACCTTACAGCCTCCAATGTTCATTAGAAGAACTTCATTCTTTTTATTATGTTTTTTTTTTTGCGAATTGCCACTATCCCCCATTCCTACCAGGGACTGTCCCGTTCCACCCTGCAGGGAGGGTGGTGTGGCACTAGCTTTGCATGTACTAAATAATTTTTTCAGAAAGTTTTTCATAGGTTAGGGATCTGTACTTCTCAGATGTGGCACATAAGCTCTTGCCTTATGTTCATACGGCTATTTCGTCCGTGTATTGGTTAAAGAAATAACATAAAACAATAAAAAGTGAAATTGTCCCATACCTGCCCCCTCACCCCTCTTAACAAGGGCTTGACCGAGTTGGATAGAATTCTTGTGTCGCGTTAGACTTCTGAAGCAACATTCCTAGGTAATTCACGGTACCTACAGTTTGAAATTTTAGTTTAACACAATATCATGTTCGCAAATTTCGTACAAATAATGGCTTATATATCATGACGTCTATATTACCTGGTACAATGAATTCTCCTTCGAAAATATTGCAGTTATTTCGTGAAAGTAGGTAAAACTTCTTGTACGACAACATTCAAGACCGTCTATACAAGACATACAACGCGTAAAGTTATGTCACACGTGCGTCATTTTTTTTTCTCTTTTTTTGCTATTAGGCGCTTATACCCTTGCTTTTTTTGGTGTGAGTAATATGCAGTTATCTCTTGCGTACTCACTATTACACCGTTAATTTCATTTTTGTGACATTTTCTTTCAATGTACAAGTTTTCTAAATGATTTTGCCTTGTTCATTTACATTTCTTTAACGGAGGGCAAGTACTAGTGTGTTGTAAGGCGGCGCCTCATGCATTCAATACCTCGATATACACGGCAGAAATGTTGTGGCAATTGATATTGTCACCACCTCCCTCTGGAATAACTGTGGCTTTAAAACAGATATCGGACAGACGAATCTCTTTGAAGCGAATTTAAGGAAATAGTGTCCTAGAATATAGTTTAAAATATTCCACCAAATGTAAGTCGATTTCATATTAAGAATTATTTTATTTCAGCATGACGTTTTTATTTTTCATTATTTTTTAATATATTTGTAAAAAATTTTATTTTACTGGCAGGCACAATTCCGCAGTCCCGCTATCACCGGGATTGTCTGCTCAGCACAACGGACAGAAGAAACCCAGGGAAATAGGAGCAAATGATTTCTTACGAGAAATGACATTGATAGAAAGTTTCACGCCTGCGCACAAAGTTTGAACGTCACTTACTGCCGGGCACTCGTAACAACCGCATAAAGAGAGCGGTTCAACGTCATTTCTCTCGGTGAGTGTAACGTATAGTTTCCCGTCATCGCTCCTTTAACTTATTATCGATTTGCAGTGTGGATGGCTGAATGCATGATGCCGAACTAGTGCTGCGTGCCCCTCTGTTTTTCGGATTGTCGAACGTGAAAGATGCTGGTATTTTCCATACCGACAGATGAGAGCATTTGGAAAAAACGGATCAGTGCCATAAGAAGAATTCTGGGCTTACGAGTCGAACGCGAAGGTAAGATTATCTCTGCACTCGAATGCTTTCGGTGATTGTTTTTTAGCTACTCGAGTTACGGGCTTTTAACGTAATGAAGGTAGTCTCTTAAATACGCCTCTTGAAAGCGGAAGCATGGTAATATTAACGCAACGACAATTACGACGCTGTAGGTTACAAGTGAGAAATAGGTTAACGGCATAGATAAAGTCAAACCCTATTTAACCCTACGTACGGTGTTGACTACACTGCTTGCTTGTAACACACCTGTTAGCGTCAGTGCAAGTGTGTGTTATTCATTTCATATATTGCTATTTGGAGCAAAAGATGTCATACCCTGATGCTGAGATAAGGAGAGTTCTGGAGAGCTTGACCTTGATACATTAGGTCACATAATCCTTTGATTGCATAAGCTGATGGCTATATATTGCAACCACGCCACTCTGATCATTCCCAAGTGTGACATCTCGAGATGAAGTTTCGTTGTTGATAGAGTTGAAGCCAGGTTGCACTGTGATGCTCGCTAATTGAACTATACGCAATTTGATCGCTGTGGTCCAAAATTCCCGACGTCATTTGACGTCACTGTTGAGATCTACGCAGATAAGGCTGTGAGGAAGCTTGTCGCAAAGAAGAATTGCATGCAATGTTTTAGGATCTCGTATCCAAGAAAACTCGTTAGTTAGCCAGCACGAAATCGTCTGCCATGCTGCGAATGGCCGTCTACATATGAAGAAGGCCGCACGTGTGAATGGCTGGCAAGTTTTGTCGCATACTCTACCAGAAACTTTGTACTCAATGACTGCTGCAAGCGATAGAATGGCTTTGCGTCTGTTGTAGAGGAAGGCGAGCACTCTTGCTGAAAAATCCTTCTTAATTCCGATGTTGAACAGTGTGTGAGTGCAAATTATGCAACACCTTTGGCAATGGCCGGCTCCAGTGTATGCCGCAATTTGTGAGCATTTACTTAGGTGGCCGCAGAAAAAATCTGAGTAATAGGACACGACCAGCCGTCTGGGTGGCGTTTACGTCGTCGTGCTGCCGATATATCACGCTTTGACTGTATATTGCACAGCAGGCTATGCTCGATTTCCCGATGTTTTATTCTTCCGATGCTTTAGATTTCTGTCGCTTTTATTTTTCTTCCCGGACATTTCTTTGTCATTGGGCCTATTTTTGTATGTATGAGGAAGGGGGAGGGGGCATGGCTGGCCCTTCGTTGGCCTATTTCCCCGAAGTTTTGTCACTTAGTATACAGCTCTCGACCATTATCGTCTGGCGTGGAAGCGGTAAAGGTGGGTGGTAGTGGTTTTGCCCTTGTCCTGCGTAAAATCCCGTATATGTCCAGACGAGAATCATTCTGCGAACCGAAAATTACCGCTGATTACATTGAACCTGTGTGAAAGTGAACATGAAGTTGCGGGGTCTGTTTCAACAACAAACTTTAGCAGCTAGTATAGCAGTTGCTTGAGGTGTCGACATACTCCGCACGGATGCGCCCATTCGTGCAAATTGGTCGAGTGGGTTTCGCGTGGCAGCTTTGCAACGTCATGCTTCCTAATATATGTGCCTCAGACATCTTCTATGCGCCTAATCAGTCCTTGAAAGCGTTCATTTGGTCCTTTTTGAAATGCAAAGCGTCTCTTTTTTTTCTCTCAGCTTTAATAATCCCTCTTGGTTCGAGCAGAAGTCCATCTACCTTTCCCGCTGTAAATCAGATTGTGTGCGAAAAAAAATGAAGTTGCCGCTGAAGAACGCTTGTCCATTTATATTTAGTGTTATAGCTTCCTGCCCGTGTCGCCTCACTTCAACAAAGAGCAACATACTTATTAGTGCTTAGTAGGTGCTTCTACTTCGCTTTTCCTGCCGAAACAAAGGTGCCTAACGAATTAAACTGGCGCATTTGTTTATGTTGGTTCGCAAATCTTCAATCCTGGTCAACGTGAAACCTGTAGCGTAGATACCTAGCGAAAAAGAAAAAAAAGTCTGAACGAGAACTCGTGGTTTTACTCGTTTCGTATTTAGATATGTCTTTCTACAATGATATGCTGCAGCGGTGCTCGATGCTTTTATTTGTAGATGAATAAGAACTTATTCCAAACACCCAAAAAGTGATGTACATAACTTCCTCAAACCAGCCTCGGCATTGGCTGTTAACGTCAAAGAAAGCACTTAACAATCTTGGCATCAAGGAACCCAAAAGCAAGACGAGTCAGAATTTCTCGGAAAATGATGCGCACAAGCAATTTATTTCTCCTTGTGCCGCCTCGTAAACTCGTCAAACTCGCATAACCCGCAACCCCTTTCTTCGTATTAGAGCCCAGGCACCGCACGCGCCGGTCGAGTTAGGAGATCATTCTAGATAAATCTGGACAGTAATCTGTTCAGACCGCTGAACCCTCTCGGCCGAACCGCTCGGCGCTGTCAAACCAAGTCGATAGCACGGTCTCGCGCGCGTATACATCTTCGAGTCAAGAATTGATTGTTTTCTCCTTTGCTTCGTTCGTCGTTCCAGCAATGGCAAGAAAGCCTGCCAGCCGCTGACCGCCGCCGTATAAGGCGAGTCTCCGCTCCTGCGTTCGTCTTTCATGCTTCTTAGAGCACTTCGTCGGGATGTTTAGGGAATCTTCCTGCACCCTTCTTTCGTCCTCCTAATCAATTTAACAAGACCGAGCCACGCAAACTCTTTTTGGGGCACTGCTTTTTTATATATATAGGCGTTCCAGGATAGATATATAGCAGCATACACATCCATAGATGGAAGAGAGAAAGAGACGGCGCTGACCACTTCATTTTGCTCTCCTTTTTTCCTGTTTACCCGGCGCGTTTCTACTTCTTCTCCTCGGTCCTGTTTGCTTCCCCTGGGTATCGCGCTTCACGTATCCTTCTCCCGTAGATTGTGCGAGCGCCCGGCGCCTATTTGTGGCCAGTTTTTCTTCCGCGGACGTTGGCAGAAATCAGAAGGGCCGCGCCAAAGTACTGTCCTGGGAAAATAACGCCGGTACGTGAGCGCGGGCCTGGCCAAACTTCCACGGGTGCAACCCGCGGGTCCTCTCCCCCTCCCTCCTCCCCGCTAGGCGGCACAGAATCATCGTCCCGTCCCGTCCACTCTCGCTCTGCCTCGCCGGCCCCGACACCGCTGCACTCTTACAGCAATGGCCTCTTTGCCCAGGCCCCGGCACGCACGCGCAACCCTTATTTGATATATAAACGGGCAAGATAAATATACAAAATAAAGGGAGAGGAGGACCAGAAGCTAACAAGAAAGCGATGAGGAGAATCACAAAATGAGAAGTGAGGAAAAAAAGCGAGAGAGAGAGATAAGAAGCGGATGATATAGAGAAGAGGGGCCCTTCGGCGTCTTGTGCGCTTGGGGCTCGGATGGAAATTGAATGCGGCCCTGGCCGGAACCCCTTGCGTTTGCCCTTGCCCCGCGTAAAATCACGTATATGACCAGACGAGAATCATTCTGCGGGCCGAAAACGGCCGCTGATTATATTTCTTCTGAGGGACCCATTCGTTACAGAAGCGCGCCCGCGCCGCAGTGTTTGCGCCCCGGCCTGGTGAAACCGCCGGGGGGTGCTTTTGCGGACGGCACTTAATTGCATCCCCTTCCTTTGCCAGCTCCCTCTATACAGAAGTCGACGGCTAATTGCGGCTCATCGTTTCGTCTCCAGAAGTTTTGTTCCGTTAATGGCAGTATTCGTCGCGTGCGACCCTGGTATTCTTCATTTTGTTTGCCGTTTTTTCTTGTGTAGTAACTCGAAACCGCGACTTCTGCTGTATAGCAGATATTTGTGGTATGCATTGTCGGCATCGACTTCGATGCAGTATATGGCTTTGGGTTTCTGTCCTCGAGTTGACTCCGCGTTAGCAAAGCGCCCGCGGAACTGCTTTTAGTGCTAGTTCCACGTATTCTAAATAAATAAGTTCGCTCAGCAAAAAAGTTACTCAACACAAATGGTGCAGACGACAAGTGCACACGAGAACGGCAGCTAATCGGGTCAGGCTACAGTTGCGCTTTTTGTTCGTGCTACGTCTGATCCTCGTGCGACCTTTTGTTCAGAAGCCATTAGCAAGGAAAATTACGTCGCTGTACGCAGTGCGCGCACTGCAATGATTCCGTTCGCCTTTTTTGAAAGCAATGCACGAGAAAGTTGAGCAGCACGATGTTGGGTTAGCAAGTGGGTTTACTTCTAGAATGGGCACCGCACCGAAAGATGCCCATAAAAGAGATCTTGACCAGTTGGAACAGGCACTAGCAAGAAAATAACTCTATGCAGTGGGGAAAAGAAATACCGGAAAGGAGCTGTCTGTGCACTCGTAGAAACCAGCGCAAGTGCAGCCCCAAGCAGAAGTAAAAGTTATGCGTTAGCAGTGGCACAAAGACAACCGAAGGGTCACTACTCGCTGCTCTGCATTAAAACTTCTGAGGCGCCAAGAAAATCTGCGGGGTCTTTTCTTGTGCGGGACGTTTTTTGCCAAGTCGGTACGGCCCGTATTCAAAAGAAAGATTATACTCTAGAACTGTTCATCAGATCGGACGCCAGCCACTCGTTTATGTTGGGCACATTGTTGGCGAAGTCGGCTGGTCAATAGCGAGCAGAACTTACAAAATAAAAAAAATAAAGAAGTTTTTGAATTCGACCCAAGATTATCGTTGAGGATATTACTGTTGATTTGTTGGCACTTTATTCGTTAGTTCTTTCCAAAATTCAAGGCCCGTATTCACAATGCCATTACGCTAGAACTAATCGTACGAAAAAATCAGCAGCAAATACTAATGCTTCGTAGCTATATAAGGTGGCCTGCCAATGGGCAAAGAGCCGTTACGAACGAAAAGCTTTGTTATTTCGGCCCCAGAGTCGAAATCGAACCTTACGTAAAACACTGTTGACGTCGACGAAGGAAACAACAAAAAAATCATGATGATAGGTTGTATTGTTTCACAGCGGTGTCTCTCGTGCAATTCCTGTGAAAACCCACCGCTACAATCTTCAAAAAGAACGAGAGAGAGAGATAAATAAGGACAGACAGGGAGGTTATCCAGAGGATATAATTGGTTGGCTAGCCTGTAGGGCAGAAGGGGTGAATAGATAGAAAGAGTGAGGAGACAGAAGTAAAAAGGGAGGAAGGTTCACAAGAACAAAAAATCTGAACATGAATCTGTTCCAGCCACCACTTGTATGACCACTTGTGTGACTACTTGTGTGTCCGCTTGTGTGACCACTTGTGTGACCGCTTGTGTGACCACTTGTGTGAACGCCCCTTGTGACACCACTTGTGTGACCACCCATCATACGAAGATGAGAGGCTTGTTATTCGGACAGCTATAGCGCAGTTAAATGAAGTTAAAATTCTTCAGAAGAGAAGAATCGTGACATCGTGCGCCTGCGTTGTTCAAAGCCACAAAAGAGCTGCTGCATTTCTGCAGATGTCCCAGCGAGCATGACTGCGAGGAGAGTGGGCGGGAGACAACGTGGAAGATAAGCCGTTAATCATCGTCATTCCTCTCTTTCGAATTACGTCTACATATGGAACGTCACCAGTTCACTTGTAATGAATTGAACAATATGAACGCTTCGTTGCATGTGTGTGCGTGCATATACTGCGATACCAACTATACAGACACTCCGGGCGAATTTTTGCCGTTAGCGCCGCCGTGATGTTACGTATATATTCATGGATATGCGTGCTATGTGCTTATCTGTGCCATAAATGTAAGGTAGATGCAATGCTATTCAACCGCCAAACTTTTCTGAAACCTGTTTTGCGTTCTCGACTAAATTATTTCTCAAAATTTTCGACAATTCTAGCCCGCAAGCAAAATACGGGAAACACTTCATTCACAGCGCATGTCGTTGGTCCTAATTCTTCTGACTGTTAAAAAGTGTAAGAAATATTAGTGATCACAGTCTTAAAATGATGCGATTTTACGGGCCCGTTCTTTACTGGCAGCACAGTGCCATTACAGCGCGATGCCATTACAGGCCCTACACGGCGTGTTGAAGCTTTTAAGTAGGCCAGGAATTTTGGCGCACCCTCGTACGGTTAGAACACCGTCTCAAGTGATCAAGCACAACGTGAGACCTTGCTATCACTGTCAATGCTTGGCCCTTCGGGCGAACTTACCAATTTTATCAGCTTATTCTCATCTTTCAGTAACCTTTGTCACTCCACCACTGCAGGGTAGCCAACCGGGCTTTGCTTGGTCAGCATCATTTCCTTCCTTTTATCAGCTTTAACGCGACAGCTTTAAGGACTCCGTCTCGCAGAAACACCGGGGTCGGATCCCGGTGCCGTCGCCGGCGTTGGCATCCCGTTAGCGAAAATTGCCGTATATATTCTATGCGGCACTAAAGTTCTTCTATCACTAAAGTTGCTCATACCTTGTCTTAAATTATTTACAAAGTTATTCCTCGGAATTTAGAGACTGACAGTCCACAAACAAGTGGCCTGAAACAAAACACAGACAGCGCATGTCTTTTGTGTTAAATCTTCTCAGAATTTTACGAAAGCGTACTCATATCTTCTGGGCATGTCCGACACACCAATCAGTGACTCGTGCAATTGTGAGGAGACGGTGAAACACGTGTTGTGCTTTTCTCATCTTTATGATACCGAACGCGACATTCTCCGGAGTGTGTTAAACCGATTAGACAGGAGACCCTTTTCAGAGACAAAGATTCTTGGACCGTGGCCCCACGCGTCGCAGGCTTACAAAGCGACGCGGGCATTGCTACAGTTCAATGAAGCCGACTGGCCTCAGTGACCGATTGTGAAGTGTTGTACAACCGCAAGTATTCATACTGGGAGTACTTTCTTCCCTCTCTCTCTCCTTTCTTTTCATCCCTTTATAGCCCTTCCCCCGTGTAGGATAGCAAACCGGACGTGCGCCTGGTTGACCTCCCTTCCTTTCCTTTCTTCTTTTTCCTCCTCCTTCTTCTTCTCAGACTGAAATAATAAATGTGCGAAACAATAACAGATCAGTCCACGCAAGAGGCCGCGTTTCTACCAGAAAGCTCGCCTTGGTGCATAGCGTTCGCCGCCTGTGTTTCCCGCTAAGCATTGCGATTACACAGGCTGCAGTTGCCGGAAAGCGTGAGAAGCAGTCAGGGGTATCAGGGGTATTTCAACGCTATCGCGTTCCACTCTTAAAGGCGAAGCTTAAGCGTCCTACAAGTTTTCTCTCTCGCTCTCTGTTACTTTTTTTTCTATCTTTACTGACTCGTGTGTGATCCCAGAGTATGCGAAGCGTACTTGTTTGCTAGTGTCAATAAAGACTGCTCGCGTTCATTTTCGAAAAGCACCTAATTCGAAGAATGCTTGCATATCACCACAAGCCATCGTCCTATAATCACTGAGCAATTAAAATTAAGTTAGTCGCCTGATTGCAAGTCTAAAATTTTAATTCTTGTTACCTTTATTTTGTTATTCCAGCTTCTTTCTACACGTGTACGTGTGTGTGTGTGTGTGTGTGTGTGTGTGTGTGTGTGTGTGTGTGTGTGTGTGTGTGTGTGTGTGTGTGTGTGTGTGTGTGTGTGTGTGTGTGTGTGTGTGTGTGTGTGTGTGTGTGTGTGTGTGTGTGTGTGTGTGTGTGCGTGTGTGTGCGTGTGTGTGCGTGTGTGCGTGCGTGCGTGCGTGCGTGCGTGCGTGCGTGCGTGCGTGCGTGCGTGTGTCTTTAGTTGATGGTTCAAATTTACGATTTATGTGCTTTCTATGCTACACTTTCAAGACTTCATGTTTCTTGTATGTTGAACTTTTCATATAAAAAAAAAACACATGACTTCAACTATGTGTTGCACACATATCTCTTTACTGGGTCGTGATGGGTTCTTTCTTTCTGGGTTCTCACTAGGTTCTTTCCCAAAAACCACACCCTCACAAACATAGCCCCAAATCATAACTCATCTTCAATTCTTCATGACCTCTAAACATCGCCTTAAAAGGAAGTGAATATTAGAGAGCCTGAAGCTTCTTGAAGTCATGCCTAATATAAGCGGTCGTTTATAATAAGTCACCAAAACGACTTTTGTAATCAGACGCATGCGGCAAGAAGAGGTCCACGTGATCGAGCGCTAGCAAAGTCATAAGTGAAATTAGAAAAAAAAAGGAAAAAAAAAAGAAAATACCTACCGCCCTTGTCTACGAAAAAATACGCAAACATTTGATGAATCGGAAAGCACCCGATATATTAACGTTCAATTCGACTTTTTCAGGACAATTCGTTCTGAACTCAGCTCTTTTTGCTCTTGCGTATTTGGCCTTCATAGATGACACGAAGGCGAATTTCAATCTAGAAAACAAGCGGAGCACGTAGTTAATATTCCTTCGAGTCAAGCGCGGACAGGCTGTTCCCGAATTAGTGTGCGCCCCCGTGAATCGTCATCATTCTCGACTACTTTCCGTCAGTATGGGAAATATACGTGGCTAATAATGTCGAACTCGAACCGTGAACTAAAATACAAGCAAATTGGAATGACCTAACATCTCTGAAAGAATACAAAATGTCGACGTCCAAAATCCTTGTCCTGCATGAGGGAGTATAGTATAGGAAACGGAGTTTAATTTGACGCTCCAGAATCCAATTTTGAGCTCAGTGCGCTATCTCGGGTTACCTTTTTTTTTTCTCTCTATTTGTAATGTATTCTGATGTTTCCTGCCAGGCGCGCACTATTGAATAAAACTTCTCGTTCAGCAATACCAAAAGCTGTCTCCGGCGTGCTATTAGCAAGCCTTCCCCGCGGCTTTAATCCCATCAATGGGCTCGCCTTTAATTAGATTATAAAATTCAGGTCGGAGACCAATCAGGTCATCAAACGTGTCTGCACCAACTTTCTTTGTATCGCGCGCAGAAGTAGCTTCCTTTATATTATTTTTCTGTCATCATTATTGCGTTATTACCATATTTAGTTCGTTTTTTTTTCTTAGATTTTTTGAGGCTACATACGCCTGGCCAGACAGCCATTCTCATAATCTCGTGCACTTTGAGGTGAACAAGCGCACAGTCGCAGACTCACGTCTGCGGTTATGGGAGAATGAAATTGACTCGCCATCCCGGTCCTGTGAATATGTATGTCCAGCGAAGCTGTTGAAAACCACCACTACAACTGCTGAGGGGTTATGCAATGCTTCGTTGCTTAAGAGTAATCGTAGCCATGATGGTAATGCGAGTAATGATAACTTTGACAGCATGCCGCCGCCCATAGCTGGGCTGCAACAACATTTAAATCCGTTGCTAGGCTGGTTATTTGATATACGAAAGGCTAGTGACGTCCCTCCCCACGCCGCAAGCTGCCGCCGTCGCGGCAGCTTGCGCAACAGTGATATTTACCGGCAAACGTATGCAGGGGAATACGTTTGCTATCACTATGTGCTTCGCATTGTTATCAGGAGCGCCTTATCGTCAATTATTTGGTTCGGACGCTTGTTTTTAACTTGTTCTTTATTGAAACGTATGCTGTTCTGTATGCTGTATGCGTGATTCCAAAGAATGTATGCAATGTTTGCTTCACTTTGCCGAATGCTTGACGCCTCTGTTTTACGGGGGGTGCGAGCCACTGCTCCTGCCCTGCACTGCCGCCGTGCTCGGCCCACATTGTTGCTCACGGACGTGGACACGAAAAATGCCGACCACCGAGAGGCTGACAGCTTCGCTGTAAAAGTGGAGGGAGAATGACATCACCACGTTTCATACAATCCTCAGTAAAGAACTCCCAGAACTCCTGATGCACCAAATAATCCGAACTTGGCTACTATATGGCTTCAACAACAGCTATACAGCTGTTGCTATGGGACACTGGATTGAATAAATCAGTCGATCACGTGGTCGGTCTGCCGGCGATGTGTTAATTGTGGCTAAACCGTCGTATTAGCTCGGTGTCTATTGCGTTGCGTTGCTGAGGCCGAAGTCGCCAGTTTCATTCTTCATTCGGGCCGTGGTTGATGCATTCCGATTGGGGCGGGGAAGATGAAATGCTTGTCTTGCCGGACGTCATTTGAGTACTTCGATAGATAGCATCGACAAGCAATGAAGATAACATCGCAGAGGCAATTAGAGGTACGTACTGCTTCCATGCACTGACAGCGAGCCGCAAAGGTCTTGGCGTATATAGAACTGGTAGACGTAGGACTGGGCGCGTTCCGATGAAGAGAAGAAAATCAGATTGAAATGCTGCACAAAAGCAGTTCGTTACCTGAGAGTGGAACGGCGCCCAAAGAACAAAAGACAGTGCCGTTTAGACAAATTGCAGGAGTGGTGTTATAAATCCTTAATGAGTCAATGGGTCCTGGTAGACCATTGTCGCGTATCTAGAGGTTTGTTCGTGGCCTCCTTTCGTGACAATGACATCCTTTCGTGTCCTTGGCCATTGATCACCACCAGACACAATTACAGGTGGCGAATTATTTCTGTGCGCGAATTACTGTTGTTCCTGTCGTCCGCCCCGGAGAAGACACGAATGCCTTCCCTGTGTCTCGCGTTCCAGCAATCAAGAGTGCGTTTACAATGGAAGAACTTGGCGTCTCTCTGGATGCTTCTTAACGTTCACCATCACCAGGGCCTGAAGGAGTTTCCTATGCTGCTCTAGCACCTCTTAGACAAGAGGCCAGGAGAAAACTGTTGAATTACGACAGCCACTCATGGTGGTTGTCGTAAGCCATAGAAGATAAGTCTGCTGGTACCGCTACTCAAACCATCAAAGTCGCCATTTGTTATATCATAATTTCTTCCTATTTCG
Source organism: Dermacentor silvarum (assembly GCF_013339745.2). Classification (NCBI taxonomy): domain Eukaryota; kingdom Metazoa; phylum Arthropoda; class Arachnida; order Ixodida; family Ixodidae; genus Dermacentor; species Dermacentor silvarum. Next base: position 36,063,148 of record NC_051159.1, on the reverse strand, counting down.
CTTACAAGTCAAATAGGAAGAGCAATTCTCATACGCCTTAACAGTATTTTGAGCGTCATAATGCGGGCCCTAACTATATGTGGCGGACTTTCAGCGCAGCAATTCATCAACTGACAATGTTTCTGATCTCACAAGTTTTTTCCAACAACAAAACTGTCCGAAGTGCAAATTAGTTACGCTGTTTCTTGTGAAAGACGCAAACGACAATGTCACACATGACGCGTCACCGGAAGCTGTCGACATCAGCGGGCAAATGTTTCAATGTGTTCGCGACTTGGACGAGGCGATCTTTCTCTCCTCATACTGAAGACTGCCCCATTGCCAACTATTGTACCTACGGTGGTGTCCCTAATTACTGCGGGGTTTTGAGAGGGACTGTCGCGCGTGAGCTCTTGCTCAACCGAGTGCCGGGGAAGGGCGGAATGGAGGGGGTGGGAGGCGGGGAGGGACTCTCGCCTGTGGGCGTTTTGGAGCGCTCGGCGAGGAAAACGTTCGTTCGTTCGTTCGTTCGTTCGTTCGTTCGTTCGTTCGTTCGTTCGTTCGTTCGTTCGTTCGTTCGTTCGTTCGTTCGTTCGTTCGTTCGTTCATGCTAATCGATGACATTGGCAATCATCGTCGATGGTTACTGCAAAACTTTTTGGCGACTGCAAGGCAGGACTTTTGCATTTGGAATCAGCCTTACGACGCAGGAACCATGACCAAGTGGCATCTGCGAAAAGAGAAGTTCTTCATGAAGTACTCTCTAAGGGACATGACGTCATCTTCCAACGTCTGCCGGTACACTGGGGCATCGTCGCTAACGATATTGCTGACGGTGCCACCAAAACCAACCCATAAAGTATCCCACACAGTTCTCATACCCTTGCCAAGCAGTCTTCGTTTGCTTGCTCATACCAAGGTGCAAACTTCGTGGAACACCCCGGGTATCTCAGGCTGTCGTGTTCACAGACTTGACCCTTCGCTGAAATTGCGAGTGCCATAGCACTTCTCACCGTGTGATGTGATCCCGGTACACGAGCCTTTTGGGGGGATTTCGGCCCCACTGGAATGCGGTCGCTGATGCCGAGAGTCAAACACGGGTCCTCGGGCTCTATAGCACAACAACACTGACACTGCAACACCGCGGCAGGTCAGTCGCAGTAAGGGGTTCCTGCAGTGTTACCAATGCACACTATCAATCATGGTTCTTGAACATTTTAGAAACATGGCAGCTATTATAGTCGGGTACTTCTCATAAAGTTTATTGAGGAGGAATGCCTTGGATGCTTCAATTTCTTTAGGCATACGCTCAGATGCGTTACTGGAGATTTAAATAATAAAATCTGTAATTGGTTACACTTGTGATTAGTAATGCGTGGCCGGTTATACTTTAAAGGTGTGAAAATATGTATGTCTATAAATGTTACTTCGAATGTACTCCCACACCGCTTTACACGGTTGTTGCTCTAATGTTATTTTTCATTCTGTCATAAAATTTCAAAAAGTAGCGAACAAAACGAAGACTGCAGTCCAACTCCGTCCGTTGCCCTTGGCGAGAGAAAGGGTTCTTGCTGCACGCATACCACGAACCACAAGAATGGGATACATCGAGAGAATCTCAAACCACGAAAGTACACTCTTAGCTTTCGAGAATCGTGCAAGGAAAGGTCGCCACGAAGGGAATGCTTGCAGAGCGAAACATCGGCCACGTAACAAAGAACACGACAGCGTATATCACCGCGGTGGTTGATTACACCCCCCCACCCATCCCCCCTTGGCCACGCCGCGTGCGAGATATTCAAGTTTTTTTTTTTTTTTCCCCTTCAATGCGGCGGCAACGTATGAAAGAAGGCAATCGTGACGAGGACGACCGCATCAAAGGGATGTGGATCTATTCTGGCAAGCTTGCGCTTTGGGCGCCGCTTTGAATAAGACCGGAAAAGACTCCTGGACATCCGGAACTTAAGAATAGAATGTTTCTCAGGTTTTATTTTTATTTTTGCCTTTATTATTATTTTTCGGCAGCCATGCAGCCGGGGTTTAGACGGAGAGAATAGAGACACGGTACTGTGCGGAGAAAAAAAAGAAGTAAATAAATAAAACGCATTTTCTTGACGCACGCACTTGCGCGCGTCTTGAAGAAGAATGTGTGTGCGTGCTTGAGTTCGTGTGCGGGCGTGTGTGCGGGTTAACAGTTGCTGTGAGGTTTATGACCACGAGCACATCACCGATGCTTGGTTGTTCGCGCGTGAAAGTTCATGATTGATGGAGTTCAACGTGCCAGAAGACCGCATGACTTATGAGACACGCCGTATAACTAAGGGCTCCGGGATAATTTTCACCACCTGTATTTAGCCGATTAAGGTGCACTCAAAGCGACACCTGAACACTTTCACTCTCGATCCTACTCGCAACGCGTCACCGTCGCCGACGGGAATTCAAGATAGCTGTTATGCGGCCCCCTGAGGCAGCTAAAAGGCGCTAAAGCAGAAGCCCTTGTTGAAGTCTCAATGAGAACTACTGTAGCAAGAGAGGCGAGTGGTCCGGTGGATCCAAGCTACGCCCAAAGTCTGACATGACAAGATTTATAGATAGCGCACTATTATATACTCATTCTTTGTATTTAATATGTGACTTCTCTTTTCTCCGCAACAGCATAACGAATGAGTCAGAAGCGTGTGGCGTCCACCCTCTTCATCCAACGCCCCCGGTAAAACATATTACGTTTTGCTATCATTTCCGAAGGTAGAACCGGTACAACCTGCAGCAAGACATGTGTATCAAAAGTGAGAGCGCCAAACATTTTTCCGAAGTCTTAGGATGCAATCAGCAATCACCTTATGGCAATCCACAAGACTTCAGCATAAGCCTGCGTGATCCATGGACTTACTCGCGAGAAAGCGACGCTGCTGTATACCGCATCAGCACCGACTCCGCCTACATCCCGAATTGGTTATTATTCCTCATTATGTGCCCTCTGTGGTGATATCGGCGACGTTGGACATTTCATTTGGCCAGCAGTTCGACACAGAAAGAAAAGCGATGGTCGACATCCTGCAAAACAGTGGTCTTACGCACAGGACCTCTGAAGACGTCGTTTTTCCCGGAGGGTCCGTGGCAACCAGGAAGAGACTGGAACGACTTCTGATTGCCTTCCTGCGAGACACGGAGCTGATCGACACCTGGCGACACAGCTCTCATCTCAACTCAGAGAAGTGTCTGGCGGAACAATTGTGGGCTATGTATGGCAGGCTAACTTCGCCTGCTGAAACATCACCGCCACCTCCACCACCATGCCGCAAACGCCCGCAGTAGAGCTCAGTGTCCCAGCCGTATTGAAACGCACTGTGTTGTGCTGTGATAGACGATGCGTGGAATCAGACGCAGGACGAAGCTTGCACTCCCGATCTTCCAACGGTGTTAGCAGGATGCAGGAGGCGCCTGCGTATTCCTCCAAATCGCACTCGCCAAAAGCACCCCCGCGACACGGCTTACCAAGGCTTTTTCTAGAATTCATTAAGCGGCAGTAGCGCACCCAGGATCTCTGCCAGGGGCGGGGGTGAATTTGTGTGTGTGTGTGTGTGTGTGGGGGGGGGGGGGGGGCAGCAAGCACTTTGCATAATATGCAAATTCCTTGCTTTAGCCAGAGGAATCCAACCGCAAAGGAAATGCCGAATAATTATAATAATAATGACGCCAAGGATGGTGCCGATGTTTATTTCTTCAGCGTTTTACTCGACCTCTTGAAAGATCTTGATAGGGCCAAGAAGCCGGTCTGCAGAGCAGTGCACGTGGTCATTCGTTGAAGCTCTTGCCTAAACGGTCGTGGCACCAGTGAGTGGTGGCAGTGTCTGAGGAGGTCACTTATGACTGATGGAGTGAGAGAACTCAGGAATGTCAGTACCAGCGTGGATAGAGCACCAAAATAATAATGTGTATGTTACAAGCCGATATTCCGGGGATAACCGATATTCTAGTTGACATTAAGCGGGAAAAATGGAGCTGGGCAGGCCACGTAATTAGAACCCCCGAACCTAATGTGCACTATTGTTGAGCTGTTACATGATGCACAGATAGTCCATGCATTCGTCATCACCCTGGGATCAATAGACACGGAGAACAATGGTAACATAGAGTTAGTATGAGGAAACCCGCTTGCTATGTGCGAACTGGTACAACCGCTGGTACTCCTCAAGTTTCAGTGAAATTTCTCGAAGGCAAAGAACACTACCACCTAATAATGTATACAGTGGTGCAGCAGACAACCTTAACTCTAAATGCAGATTCCAACGGCAGTCAAACCCACGATAAAGTGTCGTGGGTGTTGCGACATAACTGAGGTGGCCAGCGACCTTGAGCTCTCGGTCATGACCCCTAGGTTCACATGTGTAAACATATGTCCTTGTATGTCATATTGCGAAAAATGGCAGCACCGCCACGTTTGCTTTTGCACTCCCAGGTTCTAATGTGCTTGAGTGGTGAGACTATTGGCCGATTAAAAAGAAGACTGCAAAAGACGAGCAGTTGCGATAGCACTAAAGAAGCAACGAAGAGAAAAGGTGGTCGAAAATTCTTCCAAACAGCAAGCTCTGACGTCGCGAGTATTTCGCCGAAGTTCCTTATATATTTGAAATTCAGGTGTGCAAGCTTGATCTGTCACTGCAGCAGCGACTACCATCAGCCCTCTCCTGGTGCGATACTATACCCTGAGGTGGCGCCTACGACTGAGGGTATATAGCCTTAGCAAATTCGTAGTACTTCCACAATGTAATGGCTGACTCTCCCGTATTTGACCACGGCAACTTTCGAAACGACCGGGCACCTCGTCTGCTACTGCACCAGTTTCGGCGTCCAACGACACTTTCTTCAGAGCCAGCTCAGCCAAATGGATCGCCGATCCTTTCAGAGTCAAATATTTTAGGTGGCCATCATGAAACCAGAATGCTGCGCGTGCTCTAATGACTTTCCTAAAATCTACGGACCTGAGAAGAGGCTTAGAAACACCTTGTATCTGCTACTGCGCACGTGGGCCCTGTCCATATGTCTTCGCCGTCTCCTTTCAATCCCTCATCCGTTTTCCCTAATGCACGGTAGCCAAATGGACATCGTATAGTTAACCTTCCTGTTTGTTTTTTCTCTTTCTCTCTCAAGGGATACCCGTAATTGCTTTATAGACCGGCACATCATGCTTTAGAAGCTCTGCTTGCTTTTCCTTCACGGGAAAGGGTAAGTTCTTAGCGGAAAAAGTGAAGTCCGTATTCTTGGATCTCGCACCCGTAGCCCGGCACCAGTGACGTCCATCTGACATCAAGACAAGCAAGGTGTTTCCGCCTCTGTAAGTACATACGTTTCTAGGGCGGTAAAAGAAAAAAAAAAGACAGAGACAGAAAAAGAAACACAAAGTTACCACAAATCTTCAAGCTATGTTTGCGCTCTCTTGCAACGTGACCATCCCTTATTGGTGCTCACTTAAATGGCCCCGAGCAGACATCATAATCGATGACTAACACAGAGCTACAAGGTGAATACTACTTTAGTGATGCCACTATCATTTTTTTCTCTCCTTTTTTTTCTTTTTCTTTTCTTTTTTTCTTCTTTTGTGACCTTTAGCGTTTACGAAGCATCCGCTCATCCTGATACTCCGTTTTCATACGTGTAATGCGCCCCTTTTTGTAGTGTATCTCGGCACTACCATGAATAACAAACTGAACTGATTGGGCGAATTCTACTTCCGTGACACCGCAAAAAGTTAGTCGGCCCTTTAGTGTCTAAAAAAGCGAGCTGGTTTTTTTAAATCTTTGAATAGTGACAGCCATAATTGTAATAGGTTGTGACCATTTCCAATGACAGAAACGAGCGTCAGGCTATAAAGAGTCGACGACACCAGGGCCGTGGCTCTGTCTGTACCAGTTCGCGTTCAATGGACAGTGCGCAGCGATTTAAACACGATACCGGGACCACATGGCGGCCGGTGCTTGTTGGGCCACCGGTGAGCGCAAGGGGAGCACAAGGAGGCAAATGCAGTCACCGTGCATCGCAAACACTCTCGCCGTCATCGTATACCACAATGAATCAGTTCCGTATCCCCAGAGCCCAATGGCGGCACAACAGCAGCCGGCTGCCATGCACTGCCAGTATCGCGTTTGGGTCGCTCAAGCACTACAGGGAACCCACTGGGCTGCCTTCGCATCTGCGAGTGTTCTTTTGGCAAACGGGCAGAACTGTCCCAGCGTCGTCACAACATGCATGCATCCTCAAAACGACTGTATTTGCCGGAGTTGGTGCCACGCTCAAAACCACTGTGCATTGTCAAGAGCTTCATTGCCGTAGCGGTAGCTGCGCCGTTGAGATAAGTTTAATTATCTCAGCATGAATATAGCTGATCTCCGGTGGCGTGGGTTCTAATCCCACCGCGGCAAGCAAAATACTACGAAATGATCGTCACACATAGACGATGATCGTCACTACAACTTGAAAGTCAGGGGCATCTACCTACTCAGGGCCAAGGGTCGGGCCGATTTCAAATACGTAATAAAAGGATCAATTCATAAATATGTAGTAATGATAAATAAATGAGATTTTTTCCTGAACAGTTATTCTGAATCAACAATAATCAGAATTTAAAAAAAAAGGTGAACGAGGTAGTAGATCGCCAGTCAGATTAGCAATGAAATCCATCGGATTCACAAGTGAGCACGGATATTATTTAATCCGTATTAATCCGAAGCTTCCTTTTCTTAGGCTTTCATTTCTACCCTCCGTCATTTTTATCCAACGTCGTCGTCTTCTGCCCGTATATCACACGCCGCAACACTATACCGCTGTGAAACAGTTCGCCCGAACACACACTTAGAACTTCTCAAATCATTCTTCTTTCTGGGATTTTACATGCCAAAACCAGTTCTGATTATGAAGCATGCATAGTGGAGGGCTCCGGATTAATTTTGACCACCTGGAGGTCTTTAACGTGCACTACAACGCAATCCCACGAGCGTTTCTGCATTTCGCCGCCATCGAAATGCGGCCGCTGCAATAATGCATTCATTTGGTAGAAAAAAAATGCTTTTCGCAAGTGAATTACTCGACGTTTCTCTCTAGTGTTGCTGCAAATACAAATAATACAAACACAAATAATGCTACCAAATGATCTACAATGATTTCAGAATGAATGACGACTGATGTGGAGTTCAAGAATTGTGCTGTTAACTCAGAGCTACCGTACATTGTGATCGAGGTACGAATCGACTGGGTCCTGAGACACGCGAGCTGCCGCGGCAACCAGGTCGCACACGTGTGTGCGAGCGAGCAAGTTGCCTTTCGCTCTGACCCGATCACCTCTGCCATCGGGGTGATGAACTTCAGCGAACAATATCTGCGCTTATTCAAACCAAGTCCACTCGCTCACTTCGATTATATATTTCAGTTGGGGACCTGTCAATCCAAAGAACAACTCACTGCGACTAATCACACAGATGAATTGACCACAAGACTTACATTCTTATAAGCACGAAGCTGACAATGGCGCAAATTCTCGCCCTTACGCATTTGTTCAACAATTGATCTGCTTGAACATCACGGATCAGGCAGACTACATTCTGCAAACCGAGAGTCATCGATGGGACAGCTGCGAGACCCATACATCAACATGTCGGCAGCCATAAGTCCATGGGCATCACTCAGTCGTATTGGCGAAGAAAATGAGTGATATTCCATGTCTTCGCTTCCTTCATCGCGAATGGATGCAAGTTACCAAAAAAAAATACACTTATCCCCTGGCCTCACAGAAGACGTATTGGCTCGTCTTTGACACGCTTGCTCCTTCTCTTGCATGATTTAGCGTTCTTAAGGTAGCATCGCGCTGAAGCAGTTAAAAAGCACGTTTATACTATATAGCCTGAAAAGTCAATGAGCGTCTTGAGTTGCAGTTCGAAACTGGAGAGTACAGCCAAAGAATTTTCGCATTCGATCTATTCTCCCTGTGCAGAAAAAGTAATTTAGTAACAAAACTTATTTATCATTGATGTAGATGCAGTTGGCTTAAAGTAGCTAAACATGCATGCCATTTTCGAGGTTCTCGGGTTCGGGTCTGCAGCCCGACGACAGCGACCTCAACACCAGCGATCTTCGAGCACCCCGTCTCCGAGCGATCACTTCTCCCCGCGTTCCTCGTACCGTTCTCTTCGTGCCAACCCCTGATTGGTCGACGTTCTTTCTCCATCGTCCTGTCGCGGACGCCAACAATGTTGTAATGACAGGTTCCTCGAGTGCAAGATGTTAAACTGAGGCAGAGCCTCAGTTCAGGAAAGGCGCTGCCATTTTTTTCCAAAACAAACTTAATATTTATTACAGCCATGAAATACAAGGAGCATGTTGTGGCACCTCGACACAAAGGATCGTATACATTTTTTTAAAAATCCTAATGCCATATGACTTGTGGCGCTGCAATTTTGTCAAAGGTTCAATTACATATAAAAAAAGTTGTTCTCCATAGAGCCAGAGGCGATATCAGAAGCAACCAGTGTTGCCACTGCCTTGTGTCGAGATCGAGAACAGAAGCGAGAAATGTAAAGTGGTTCAAGCACAGTAATACAGAGCATCGCGGAAACACGGATTCGCTGACGCTCTGTCGACGCGTCTCTGAACAAAGAGCCCAGCATCCGGAACATAAGTATACGTCGTGTCGCGCGACTCACTTGCACGATTCAATAGCCGCACACGAGGGAAGCCTGAAGAAGAGGTTGGGCAGCGCCGCCTCTCGGAGGAGAAAACACGTGTTGCTCCCCGCGGAACGCCGCAGAAATCTACACTAGCATACAAGCAGCATCTGCTGCGCGAAATAAAAAGATTCAAGAAAAATACCAAGAAGATGGTAGTGGAGGAGTCGGTGTCGTTATTATTACAGTCATTAGGAAGGGGCTTTCTTTCTTTTTTTTCTGTTACTTTACCCCCTCTTCCGCTCTCGCTCCGCCCCCACCGGAACACGTGTTGTGCGCAGTGGCTCGACGCAGCTCCCGTTTTGCCGCTGCTTGTCACACTCCCATTCGCAAGACAGACTGGGGGCAAAACTGCGGTTGAGGCAAAGCGGGCAAAAAGAGAAAAAGGACGTAACCTGGAAAACAGAAATGAGAAACAAAAGCTGGGGGACCAGGCGGGGGAAATGCCAGAAGTGGAAAGAAGTTGGAAAATGGAAAGTGCCTCGGTCGACACAAAAGCTGGAACGAAAGTGGAATCTTATCGTCTTTGCGTGACGGAGAGAGGTCCGTCCTAATGGCGGCGGCGGCTCTCGGCTTGTGTGCGCGCCGCGCCACTCGAGAAAGCGTCCGAGTCTCGTCGTGCGTGTTGTTCCGTTTGGCTGCCGCTGGAGCGCGCACGAAACCACCGGTGGACGCCCGGAATGCGATGTGCAAGCGCGACGACCACTTTACCCCGGGCGCTGCCGGCAGATTCTGGCGTAGTGCGCCGCCCGCTTCTGTTGCAGCAGCGCCTCCCCCTTTTTTGCGGGCGGCGACCTGAAAGATGGAAATAAAGAACAAACAAACGTTGAGAGAAGACTAAAGCGCGCTTTGTTCCCTCCTGTCCGTTCCATTGTGGTGCGTGCGCAGAATGTGTTCTTTTTACGGACGCAGTAGTGAGATCTCGATCTCCGGGGCAGTTCAGTGTTGCTCTGGGCCATGGCGCCCACCGGGCGCCGCCTTCTAATCTTCGCGTCAAAGCTGCCGGTGGCTCGTAGAGCAGAGACGAATGGGTGCTAGGATCTGGGCTCGGCGTGTCGTGGTCGATGTGTTTTCCACACTTTGTGCGGGCGTAGATGTTTGAGGGCATCGGAAATGCTTACACGTTGGCTGCGTTGCTGCGTATGTTCGGATGATGCGGGACTGGCCAGCCGCTGCTTACCTTCACACGGCGAAGTCATGTATGCAAAACTGAACAACGATCGTAAACTTTGCGAGTGCCTTTGTTTCATTGTCGTAGAGCACTTATTTGACGAGAACGGCATGCAACCGTACGAGTGGGACTGGAACAAATGACCTTCCCGATTCGCTTATTGCGATGCACTAACAACATCTCAATAGCAATGATTACTTTTTTAGTTGTTTTAGGCACTCACTAATGATGCGTTAACATTTGGGAAGTGGCAAGATAGAGAAACGGCCAAAGGAAGCGGAAATTCTCAGCCGCACGTGTCAAAAATGTTCGGATTTGTTTTGCCATTGCTTTCGCGTACCCTATACTGCACGCACATTTGCCCGCGTGATGGCATTCACTGCTCCATTTCAAGCAGTACGTTAATTCATTGATCCAGTAGCCATCAAAGGCAATGGCTGCATGTTACTTCGCCTCTGTTCCGTGTCTTTCTTAACCATCTGAATTTTAACAATGGATATTGAAGGCGAAGAAGAAATACATTTGATCCTTTTAAGCAGTTGTTTTCTGGGGATGCCCAAGGTACAGCTGAAAACATCACCCGCCCGGAACCGGCGGTGGTACATTGGCTCGGCTCTGTGAAAGCGCGAAAAGTTGGGACACGCCAACGCTTTGCTGCCACGCCTTCTGCTGACCCGGCAACCTTCTTACAAATATTGCTCTTGTGTCCTTGTAGAGGATGGGAGTTTAGCATACAGCACGGGGTAACTTTTGATTGCGTCGATGAGCATTGCCGCTTACACATTGGTTACCAGCATTGCCGCTTACACATTGGTTACCATCTTCAATTTAGGACCGGACGCGGAAGCGGAAAGATTTCGCGCTTTTCCCCCTGTGAAAACGTTGTATGAGACTGATCGCGTTGGCTGCGTAGTTTTCCGCTCGCCTACAAGGCGTGCAGTGCGCGAACTTCTTGTGGGTATTGCCGAGCTTCGGCCCATTTCCAGACCAAGGGTAAACGTAACCTGAGAGTTACTGCCGCGCATGCGCCGGAAGTTCGCCTCCTGCGTAGCGTCGTGTGAGAAAGTGTTTCTAGGCCTATGGCTGTTCTTGACGTGCACTTATCAGATTATTTACGCAGTATTAGTCACATTTCTCCACAATTATCCGGATTAATCCACCTGGGGTATTCTCACCAGCCTCGGACATTTTCAAGCTATCTTTGGTAGTTTTTATTTTCCTTTTGAAGACCCTTTCCTGCATTCCCGTGGGAAAAAATAAGACTTTTATTGACGATAACTATTCTACGAATCACGAAAAGGTGTTCGCTTAGCATCTCTGTTCGATCGATCAGCACAAAATGCCCCTGGGCACAAAACAAATCCTTACCTCCTGCCTTTCTTTCCCCAATTGTAGCGTAGCCGACCGGGCACGCCCTTAGTTAAACTCCCTACCTTTCCCTTTTAGTTTCTCTCTCTCTCTCTTATCTGCTGCCGGGGTTCGAAGTCACGACTTCTCGCTTTCCAGCCAGGTGCTCTAACTAATAGTAGGAGCGCGATATACATCAATAGTACTAATGCCTGGACTAGATGGTACATATATAGTTATAATAGATGTAATGTAAAAAAGGGCGAAAGCTTGCCGCGCAAAGCTCAAGACACAGCGAAGCTGGCCGAAATGCCGACAACGCGTTCCAGCAGACCCGCACCCTGAATGCGCGTGCCTCTCTCTCTCTCTCTCTCTCTCTCTCTCTCGGACTTACGGCCGTCACTGCGCGTTGCATAGCGCAGCTTGTAACACCGACACCGCGTTGCAATGCCGACACCGCGTTCCAGCAGACCCACTCCGTGAATGCATCTCTCTCTCTCTCGCTCTCATTTTCTTTATCTCTCTCCCGCGCATAGCGCGCAAAACCTCTTCTTCACCTTGCAGAGCATTGGCACGAGCACGTGCGAACGCGCCAGCTGTGGACGAAGACGATGACGCTCGAACGCAATCATATGGTTCGCATAAATGCGTGTTTTCAAGCGTGGCTGTACAGCCTAGTGGTTACGACGCTCGCCTTGGGACCGTGGGTATGCGTGTTTGAATCCCGCTTCAGCAAGAAAGTTTATTTTCTTCTTCATTTCTGATGATGATAGTTTTTTGATACGAACCACAAATTACGGCTGGCTTAAACAGCTTTGCTGCTAAAAGAAAGATAACGTCGATGCCCTGAATACACTCAAAATGTACACCGCAAGCGCCTCACCGCCACAAGTGTTATGTAACTCGACGTATAGCGGGGAGAGGCAAATTATACGTGAAACTTTGTGCGTTCGTCGCGGATGATGAGAGTCTGGCAATGCGAGAATTGAAGCTTTATGTTCGGCAGTAAAGAAACGGATTCCTTTTTGTGTGTCGCCATTTCCTCGTACAAACTTGTCAGAGGGCATAGTATTGAATCAGGTGTAATATGCTGATTAATCACACGTGATTTGCTGTCAACGCATTGGGAAGCACTTGAACATGTTAGCCCATCGACGTCATATCTAAGTATGCGCTGGAAATCTAATTCTCGTAGAGGGCTCTTCTTTATTAAATTTAATTGGGAAGTGTACTTGAATTGCTGCTCCCGTCTAACCTTGATGGTAGAATATAGACCACTTCTGCGACCAGGATATCAACCCGCGCAACTTGGACAGTATTCCTTCTCTTTTCTTTCTAAGAGAGTGTTCGGCGTACAGGGTGTCGGGCAACATTTACGCTTAGCCAACTTTAGTTCGATATAGAGCACTGCTCGGGCTTGGGCTTACCCGAAAGCCTGGGTCCGGCCCGGCCAGTGGGCCAGGCCGGGTCGGGTACAGCAGTTTTTTCACGGGCTCGGACCGGGCTCGGGCACGCCGTGTGCTTTTTGACCCGGGCCCGGGCCGGGCTCGGGTTTTTTGACGCGGGCCCGTGCCAGGCTCGGGCTTTCTGGTGGTGCGCATGTAACGTGTAGTGAATTATTCTGGGGCGTCTCAACTCCGAAAAACATGTATTTTTTGGTCTCGGGCCGGGTTCGGGCCGGTTTCGAGCCGGGCTCGGGCCTAAGGTAAAGGGGTGGCGGGCCGGGCCGGGCGGGTAACGTAGATAATTTCCGGGCCCGGGCCGGTCCCGGGTCTCACCATAAAAGTTTTGATCGGGCACGGACGGGCAGGCCAATGTAAAAACGGGCCCGGGGTGGGCCCGGGATGAAAAAATCGGCCCGTGCAGTGCTCTAGTTTGATAATATACGGTATTTCTGCGTAGACCTGCTGTGATATAAAGCACAAATCAATATTGTTGTTATTACTGCTCATTCTTTTATTTCATTGCCCCAACGTGAAACTAGGAAAAAAGAATCAGCTAGCGTGGACTGAGAAGCAAAGGTCTCCTAAATATACATTTATTGTAGATATGCGTAGAAAACGAGCTATAATTTGCGCTAACCCTATTGAAGTTGAACACATTTCCTGTCTCTCTTCCAAGAGGGAACAATGTTGGGAACAGCAAATCACCGCCGCTGGTTACGCGGTCAACAAGTACGTACATTACACGACACAGCTATGTGTATTGCTTTGATTACATTTTTTAGAGCTCTATGCACCGTTTCATAGCAGGCAACGCTACGAAGCCCACCATAGTTTACTCTCGGTGTCCGCATTCGCGACCAAAAATAGTGCGTGAAAGTAAGGTATATTTATACGTCGTGTAATTCGATGTAACTTTGAGTGTCACATTTTCGAGTCGCGAAAGTCGACGTAGTCATTACACGGACGGCGTCGCTCATCTGAACATATCTACCACTGAAAGAGCGGAGTGACACGTTTCTACAACCACCGGCCGCAGCGCACCGCATGCGCTCGCGACCAAAACATAGTGCGTAGCGTACAGGTAGCACAGAGGGGCACAAATAATACGTAATTCAACGTAATCTTGCAATCGCAAGTTGTAGATGTATTGTATAAAGTAGTTCTTGTGTAGAAAGTGCCGCAAATCAGAAACAACTATATTACGAAACGGGCGGAGTAAGACATTATGACCGCGCTGCTTGCGTAACTTCAGCGTTCAGTGAAAACCGATTTACACCCTTCAGGGTTCTTAAGGGTGCAAATCGGTCTATAACTTACACCGTTACAGAGGTAACGGTGTAAGGTTTACGCAGAAAGCACTCTTAAGGGGGCATATCGGTTTGCAGTGTTGGCTGCAAGGTATTAAACGCAGTATTGCTAACAGGGAAAGCGCTTTCTGACATAAATGACATACGCGTGGCACAGTACATCATGCCACAGATGTTTCGATTACGATGCATTTGCACGAGCCTGACGCGACGCCGCACTCAAGAACCGTACCATACCGGGACTACATTCCCGGTCGCCTATAGCTGCCTCGTCATACCGTAAAAACAAAGAGGCGTGCTCTGGATAACAGTAAGTCCCCTCGCACACGATATCTTCACTTCATCGGCTCAATATATCTCGAAAAATAAGCTCAGAAGGCGCGAGTGTGTGGAAATAGCCACCGCAGAGCCATAAGCGATCGCCGCGACATTTATCTCTAGAAAAAACAACCTCTACCGGCGACGATAAGGTGAGGTACATACTGCGCCAAAAAGTGGCCGCTTATGGTATTTCGCCCTTGACGTATGGCACCATTTCAGCGGCCGACCCCCGAAACTCGAAACGTATGAGCTTCGCAGTAGCGCTTTCGCAATCGCTGAACAGGTTGCCCTATTCGTCAAAGCTGGCTGGAAACTGTCGCGAGCCGTGCAGGGTTAGGCCCGAACAGCCGTAGAACTGTTCGGACGCACCCCCCCCCCCCCCCCCCCCCCCCCCTAGACTCGGAAAGCAGTGCGTCGTTTCTCAGCGAGCGCTATAAAGTGCCCCCTACCGGTGGCCTCGGCAGCGTTCTCACAGTGGGTTCGACAGAAGCCATCTTTTCCTGGGGCGAGGGCGAGAAAAGGAGCTTCCGTGCAGCCGTTTTAGATTACCGTCCCACTGTGCGGCCAGTGTGTATACCTTTCTCCCTCCCAACGGCTGCTGACGTCGTTAAACGTGCCGGGCCCAAAACAAAAGTGGAGAGAATGTCGCGCCACCGCTGTGTACGCCACTGTTCGGGTCGCGGGGGGTCGCGCACGCCTGGCGACTCCCGTCTTCCTCACGTACCCCAGCGCGCGTCTTCCTCCCCGTCTTCGTGTCTTCGTGCAACGTCTCGCAAGTTGCGTGCATAGCAAGCGACGCTCACGGGGCGTCGCACGCATGTCTGAGTATAGCCCATCGCTTCGAGTAACCCTCTGCTCCAGATTTCGGTAATTTATGGCCTAATTATTGTTTCTTTAAGCGATCTAGAGGAAAGCGGTGTTCTTGGATGAAACCCAGGGGCACTAACTCCTGCCTATTTTTTTTTTAACTCTAGCTTCTAAAAACTACTTTGGTCAGTTATTTTACTAAACGTGGCGCATTCTCAACATCCGACGTGTCCTATGTAAAGAACAAGATACATTCAGATTTTTTTTTTCCAAATCTGAGCTTTGGCGAGGAACTTACCGCAGAGACAATGAGAGAAGCCTGCGAGCGACTACGCTGAACGGTTGACTGCTCTTTCACAGTTCTTAACGTTTTACTTGAACGCTTCTTTTGTAGACGACGTGCCGGCGAGTAATAAATTGGTCAGCAGATGACAGTGAAGAGTTTGAATGAAGAAATTAGAGAACTGAGTTGAGCATAAATACGGTAATCAGAGAACAGAGTTGTGCGGGACCCTGTTACTTCAGCTGAGTCTAGCATTCGTTTTAGTCGCCTGGAAATATATGACGTTAGCGCGACCATTCAGACTACATGCCTTGCCTGGTTTCGGCTTCTGAACCAGTCCTCACAGTTAATAAGAACGTATCGCTTTCCATTTTTCTCAACAAGAGTAAATTGTCCCACAGAACACACGGATGTACTGTTTGTTACGCTAGCTTCCCCCAATGCTGCACGCAATTCCTCTCTCGCATAGCGCGCAGTCTGGCGCACCACCGCTCTGTAGACGGGGTCTGTTTCCCTCCGCGATGCAGCGCGTTCTCCGCACAGCTGGTCCCCATGTGTTATCGCGCGCAATAAACATAAACCACGGCGTTGCCATGACCTTGGCTTTTTATGCCCACTCCCCCCCATGTGCGTGCCACGATCGTCAGTGCGGCTGAGGCCATTAGCACCGAACTGCGCCTCGTTTATTTCGCACAAGGCATCACGTGGAATAGACCACGCGACGTTTTGCCGGAGGTCTAGACAACTGCCACCATGTCGGGACGCGGAGACAGTGTGTGGTGACTGAGCCCGCGTTCTTGCTTCCTCTTCTTCTTTAGGCATGGCGCATACTCACTGTTGGGGACTGTGCAAGGAGAAAGATAATTTATAACGCTTATAAGGTTTTCAAGTTCTTTCTCATCGGCTTCCTCGGTTTCTGGTTCATCGTTTTTATTTGCTCGCCTAGAACGAACGGATGCTCCAGAGGATGAGGAGCGATCGACGAACGAGAAGGCTTTCGTTCTATCACAGTCTCGGAACGCGAAACGTCCGGGAACAACTTAGACGCGGAAACAGACATGCGGGTGACATACACGCCCTGAATTTGTAGATGAGATAGCGCGCTTATTGTTTATCATGCAGCGTGTACATATTACGTAGCGGTCATTGTATAAGCTATCGTTGAGCACTATTTCACTGTTATTGTGACACAAAAGCAGTGCGGAAAAAAATATTGCAGCTCTTCGTAAATGTAAGCTTTTGGCTTGCGACCCACAATAATACTTCCTTTTTTTATTTTTCTGTACTTTTATTCTCTGCATTTCTCTGCCAAATTAATTTTTTTTCTTTCGCATTGCAGTGTGTTGACAATCTGACACGCTGACTCACTGCAAAACTGTAGATTTATACGTCCCTTAATTTCCTTTAAACCTGTTGGTTAAATAAAATTCCAGAAAGTGTCTTATATTAGATCGGAGAGCTTGCTGAAACGGCAGCAATCGATGTTCATGCGATTGTGAGATTAATGCAAAGAGAGAGAGAGAGAGAAACGTGGTGGGAAAGGCAGGGAGGTTAACCCGAAAAGATTTTGGGTTAACCTTGTACTGGGGGAAGGTGAAATGAAAGGCGGAAAGAATAGGGAAGAGAAAAATCAGTCACAAAAGAAATACAAGGAATAAAAAATAGAGGAGGTTGGAAACGTTGTGAGAACTATAGTCTGTCAGAAAGTCCACTCGATCGCAAAAGCTTCAAGAGTGCCTTGACTGACTTGTTGTGTGACGACTGTTATAGGCCGGCGTTCCAGGACTGTCTGCTCCGAAAGCGGCCGGTCGTCAAGACCACGGTCGTGAGTGACTGCCTATGTGCGCTGCATTGGGACAATGACAAAGTACGTGCTCGATAGTGTCTTGTTCGCCGCAGTGGTCACATGCAGCACTATCCTCCCATCCGATGCGGAAAGCAAACGACTTTTTAAATGTGACACCAAGCCACAATCGGCCAAGTAACTTTGTTTCGGGTTGGGATA